>NW_027168704.1:482500-527500 GCF_036898095.1 Palaemon carinicauda
GTCAGATATTGATTCCCGCACTGCTGAGAAGACAGTTGATCGCCGTAGCACATGAGACGGGACACATGGGAATAAGACGACGGAAAAGATTATGAGACACTTTTTCTGGCCTGGCATGCATAAGGTTGTGAGCTAGTTTTGCGGTGCATGTCACGTTTGTCAGATGCTTGGAAAGCCTAACGAGTACATCAAGAAAACTCACTTGCACCCGATTGAAGTACGAGAAGAACCCTTCATCAAGGTAATGATCGATATTATGGGGCCGTTACCGAGAACGAAGAAAGGCCACGAACATATTTTAACTTTAATGTCTCCAGTGAGATTGATTGATTGATTTAAAGTTTTCAGGCATCCTGACATCCGAGGTCATTGACGCCGGTCTCCAGTGAGAAGATATCCAGAAGTCATACCCGTCACGAACACTAGTGCCAAAGTAATTGCCGAGAAGTTAATAAACTTTTTTTACAAAGTTTGGTATTCCGAAAATCGTTCAGAGTGACCGAGGAACAAATTTCATGTCAAAATTGTTTCAGGACGTGATGAAACTATTGAATGTGAGACAACAACTGTCTACTGCCTATCACCTGGAGACCCAAGGTACATTAGAGAGATTTCATCAAACCCTAAGAGCATGTTAACAAAGTACTACAACGAAATAGGAAATGAATGGGACATCTGACTACCCTTGATGTTATTTGAGGTGCACAATGCTTACCAAGATAGCTTGGGATGTAGCCCGAATGAAATGGTGTTTGGATGAGAAGTAAGAAGACCGATTAAAATGTTGGCAGAAAAAAAAGGATAGATCAAGAGGAAACGTATGGAGAATATGTCAAGAAGTTGAGGAAAAGGATCTGCCCAAACCAGCCATGCTAAAAACGAAAGTGCCCTACCGCACGTACCACGTGCTCTAACCTAACTCAAACTCTAACCCTAATCACCCACGTGATCCCTGCTGCATGCAATCAATTTTTCTGTGAATTGCTGCTCAACCCTTAAAAACTTCAACTTAAATACCATCACATTCGTAATTCTTGCAGCCCCCAATTACGTATTCTGTGATTAGCTCCTCAATCCTTCAACCTTAAACTAAGCACCATCACATTAGTGATTCTCGAGACCCCCAATCATATATTCTATGATTTGCTGCTCAACCCTTAAAACCTCAACCCAAGTATCATCACATTTGTGTTTCTTGTAGCCCCCAATCGCATATTCTGTGATTTGCTGCTCTAACCTAACCCAAACCCTAAACCTAATCACACGAGATTCATGCAGCTTTTAATCCCTAGTTCAGTTATTTGCTGCCCAAACCTTAAAATTCATCCTAAGTTTAATTACACTAGTGATTCTCATGGCCCACAATCCTGTATGCTGTGGTTTACTGCTCTATCCGATTAACCCTACAACCACATTCATGATTTCATGCCCCCATTCACATATTCTATGATTTGCGTCCTACCCTCGGACCTATGCCTGTACAAAGGTGTAGCAATAAAAAAAATAAGCGCATCCAGCTCAGCAGGTTCCTAACGGACCCACCACCTTTACCTTCCAGTCAACGGATCATACACTCTTCCGAAATAATGGCTGAAACTGATCCGGTCCCTGACAGCGAACATGACTCGCAACAACACCAATAAGACAAATCTGATGTTTAATTGATCATTAGCCCATCCTCGACGAGAGGAAAACCGACCAGCTCAATGTCCACCTCTCCACCCTTCGAAACGACAAGACATTGCTCTGTAATCCTCAGCAGGAAGGTAACACAGACGTATATGAGTCTGTCAAGGGTAGTTACTTACGGTTCTCCCATTTCATGTTACGCCATGTCAGCAGACGATCACCCACTCCACACGCTTCAACCAACATCATCATCATAGGGCCACTGTTCGATCCCAATCACCCTGTGGTTGATGACAGGATTGAATCCTGACAAAGCTGATTGTTTTCGTTCAAGGTTCTCGTACACAACAAAGAGTATGACAAATTCCACAAGGACGCTGCCCTACAGAAATCCTGTCGAGGTTTGGAAGTCTCTCATACGAAACTTCATGTACACCTCCGGTCAGTACCAGCACTGAGTGGCTATCCTAAAACAAGAGTAAGGCGATTGTCAGCGTACTAAGAGCCAGTTAATACGAGCTTTCAACCATCTCCCATACCCCAGAAACGAGCACTCCGAGCTGAACCTGGAAGAGCAGTATCGCCACCCCACAGGCCATGAGTATACCTCACACAGCGTCCGAGAGGTCATCATTGAAAGAATCCCAATCAAAGCCTTGTCCAAAATACTTGACATTGGTCAAACTGAATACCCTACCTTCAAGGAACTAAGAACAAATCTTAATTCTTACTGTCATCGGATGCAGCAGTGAAAACCCATTTGGCCGGTTAGAGAACCAGTACTCCACCTGGAAGGCACATGCCTCATTATACCAAAGCCGAAACTAAGCTTTTTCGTGGCTTTGTGCCAAACCATAACCACGCCATCTAGCTGTCACGCCACAATTAGTTCCCGACGGTCCCACCAGCCCAGCGGCCACCCAGGCCTTCACACTCCAGCTAACTGCCCGCGGCACTGACCCTCTGACAGTCACACTGGCACAACGGTGTTACAAGACAAGATTTGTTTATAAAAGTTAGATTATTTGGTTAAGGAAACAAATAACAATGGGACGACTGCAGGCATGAAGACGTTGCTTTGTGACCTCAATGCTCTGAGTTACTCAATCAGCATTAGCCAAGAGTTGTGTCGGTTGGTGTCCAATTTTTGATGATCCGTCATCGTAAACTATTTGTTGACCCAAGCATGTACTGAATCTGTTTCCATGTCAACAGGTACACCGGGGAAAGGGGACGAAAATGAGGCATAAACCACCCTGATGCAGTTGCATCTCCTGCCACTGCTACCCAGAGGCCAGACAAGCCCTCATACACCCCAGCAATGTGTGAGAAATAAGAACAGCTGGGAAGCCAATATTAGGCAGTCCGAGTCGAATACGAGTTCAGATCAAGCTCTAGTCATGAGTGTGCAACCTTCAGTCGGCCCACCTGCCATGGAAGGCTTATCTGCCATGGCTGGTGTCGATACACCATGAGATGTCCAAGAACTGCCTTTTTTGTTGTAACAATCGTATTCATATAGCCGTTTCCCTTCTAAGTCCGTTCTCCCCGAGTGTGTCTGTAAATTACAAGTGATTCATTGTTAACTACCATTGTGATAAACTGTTCCAGTAATTTAAAAGTCACAGAGGTACTTACATTTCTTCTGTTATGTAATTGCCCTAATTTAAAGTTCTATTATTCACTTTGAAGAAGATTTCTGCTCATGTTTATGTGAAAATTAACAATGTAAAAGTTGTCTAATTCACCGCCTCTTATCATTTATTATTCAATTGCCACTCATATAGTGACAACGGCCACCCATGTCCTTAGAATACTCTGGCGGTAGGACGTATGGGCCATGTCTGTTTTGTCAAGATACAACCCACAGATCTTAACTATGCTACCCTCAATAAACGCAAAGCTAATCTACAAGAACGTGCTCATTACAATGAATGCGGTGCCACTAAACCCAACACCAGTGATTGCAACACCTTAATTGTCTTCCATCGGTGTCAGCAAGTCCACATTCTACCCTTGTGTCCCATTCTTCCAAGGGACTCATTGAGGACCACACCCGTCACTCAGAATGCCACCACGACCCTGCCCAGCCACCTGCCTACCATATTCATTGCACTCGCCACTGCCACCTCTTGTAACATGTACGGAGAATGCCCCGTTTATACGCACGGTTTCCTTGACTCAGGAAGCCAGCATACTTTCATCACGCCCGCTCTAGCTACGCTGCAAGTCCCTGGCACTCACCTCCTTCATTGCCAGGGGACATGACATGCTCAGGACTACGATGTAGTCAATGTGTCCCGCTCTCTAGGATGGTATCATCACAACGTCCACGCTCTTGTCAGCCCTATAGCTGACAACACCATTACGGTCCCAGGAATCACCGCTCTCACTGACTATTTAAAGAGTCGTGGCATCAAACTCGTGGTCACCGAAATACACCATGACACGCTCAGTGGAATCATCCTTGTCATCAAAGCCGACCATTACGTCTATTTTGTCATGGGATCTCACTTTGTCAGCAATGTCAAACTCCGTACGTGTTCAGCGGGAGCCATTTTCTTCAGCACCTTGCCAACCTGGACTCGTTCCTGCATAAACGACGTTCAGCTAGGCAATAACTCCATCGCTGTGCACAGTGCCTCGGTCATGCCGCCCAAACGGCCACCCAGCTCCCTACTCCCTAACCTACTGTCATGACGCATTAATCGCCCAACGGCCACGCCACCTGATTGGCTACCCAAGCCTCTGAACTCAACTCAGTCAGCTCACAGCGCTGACCAACCAAGGGTCATGTTGCCACAGCGGCTCAATTCTCTATCCTCTATATATGTTGACTGTCCGACGTCCACATCGCCTGAGCGGCAAGCCAATCCTCTGTTCTCCATTCAGTCAGCTCACTGCTCTGGCCCACAGAACAGTCATGCTGCCTCGGCCGCTGACCAGCTTTCTAACCAGCTGCCTGAGTGGCTATCCAGTCCTCTGAGCTCAACTCAGTCAGCTTACAGCACTGATCCATCAACAGTCATGTTGCCTCAGCCACCGACCAGCTCTCTACTCTCTAACCTGCTGCCACACCCCATTGACCGCATGACGGCCCTGCCGCCTGAACGGCCACCTGATCCTTTGAACTTAACTCAGTCAGTTCACAGTGCTGACCTGCCAACAGTCTTGCCGCCTCAGCCGCGGACCAGCTCTCTACTCTCTAACCTGCCGCCATAATGCATTGACCGCCTGACGGCCACACTGCCTGAATGGCCACCCAGTCCTCTGTACTTACCTCAGTCAGCTCACAGTGCTGACCCGCCAACAGTGGTACCGCCTCAGCCGCTGACCAGCCCTCTACTCTCCAACCAGCTGCCATGCTACATTGACCACTCGGCAGCCAAACTGCCTGAACCCCAACCTAAGTCCCACACCCAAACAAATTGCTCCTCTATGCTGACCCTCCCTCAGTTAGGCCGCCACAGCGACCGGGTAGCCCTCTGCTCCACCCAGCCACCGCCCCGCTTTGCAAGCTCAGATCCTCCGCCCTTAGATACTTCTTCCTATTGGGAACATGTTTAAAATCCTACAGAGATTCCAAACAAGTCCAAAAATTATATGAATTTTCAAATGATAAGTATTGAATTATTAACCTTGAATGCTCAGCCATGGTTTATTAACCTTAGAATAAGCATGTTACAAACGAAATTGTATTCTTAATCATTATAACTATTACTTGTGCATGGCTATGATCTTGAGTCCCGCCTATCCATGTTTGGTATCAAAATGAGTAACTTTTCAATCCCTTTCTTTTTAAGTATGAGGTACTTTGATAAAATTCTTCGTATTACTAATTACTCATCCCCCATAATCACGTAGATTACTTCCTTGTATGTCTTCTAACTCTTGAAATCCCAAGGAAGATTAATGCATCTTTGACTTAATCCTTTCTCCTACATGATCGAGTTTCAATTTCGGTATATGCCATTTGACAGCCCTGAAAACACATGTTTGGCTAATCCCATCCTCTATTGATAAACCGCTTGCATTCTTGTATCCCCCTTAATACTTTAACTAAATTCCTACCCTCTTCGAGAGCCAAACTCTTTGACTCAGATTAGCCTTTGTAAATTTATAGTTCTGACCTTTGCCCATACCACATTAGTAATAACTTATATCTGGTCCTATCAATTCAAATATTAAACATCTGCCTCACCGGTTTCTCCATTAGTAATCGGATTACCATTCCTTTGATAGCTGCACTCCCCCAAGCTAATTTTCCAATCCTTAGTTTTGCATCTTAGATCCGCCCTCTCTGTGTTTGCTCATTCCAGACAGGAGGCCCTTTTCTTTGCCGTGGCCAATGGACGCATCCATGGGTGGACATCACAACATTCTCCTGACCAAACCAGGGCAGAAGATGCCGCCCCTAAAGATGCGTGTCCTATTCTGATCTGTAGATGGACCTTACCGACAACTACCAATAAAGAACAACCCTTTACCCAGAGAAGAGAATATCAAGCAACAGTGCAGTGACTCCAAAAATCAATTCTATCATAACCCTCTTTGACTCTAACTTGTGCATCTCCCCAATTTGGTGTCTGCAAATAATTTAACTTTTGTCAATAACAATTTTAATTCATCTGTGCGTATTCCTGCCCTAACTGAAGAAAACTAGTTAAGAACTAGAGAAATAGTGAAACCTTCTCCCATTGATAACAGTATCACTACGGTTATTTATAGGTTAATCCTTCGACAAACCCCTTCCAAACTAATGCTGAACTTCCAAAGTCAGAGGACCAAGAATGTAAACAGTGATTCACGGGCTGTTGTATTTAGTGTATACCTTTTGATAGTGGGGTGAAAAATTTACCCACATTTCTATAGTCCTCAGTGCCAGTCCTCAAGAGAAGTGGTACCGGGAACAATTCCACCACAAACAAACGCACACACGCACACACACACATATATATATGAATCAGATTTTTACAGTAAGGCAGATATGCGAGAAATATTTAGCAAAAGGTAAGGAGGTGTATGTTGCGTTTATGGATCTGGAGAAAGCGTATGATAGAGTTGATAGGGAAGCAATGTGGAATATGATGAGGTTATATGGAGTTGGTGGAAGGTTGTTGCAAGCAGTGAAAAGTTTCTACAAAGGTAGTAAAGCATGTGTTAAAATAGGAAATGAAATGAGCGATTGGTTTCCGGTGAGAGTGGGGCTGAGACAGGGATGTGTGATGTCGCCGTGGTTGTTTAACTTGTATGTTGATGGAGTGGTAAGAGAGGTGAATGTTCGAGTGCTTGGACTAGGATTAAAACTGGTAGACGAAAATGATCATGAATGGGAGATAAATCAGTTGTTGTTTGCGGATGATACGGTACTGGTAGCAGACACAGAAGAGAAGCTTGACCGACTAGTGACAGAATTTGGAAGGGTGTGTGAGAGAAGGAAGTTGAGAGTTAATGTGGGTAAGAGTAAGGTTATGAGATGTACGAGAAGGGAAGGTGGTGCAAGGTTGAATGTCATGTTCAATGTCATGTTGAATGGAGAGTTACTTGAGGAGGTGGATCAGTTTAAGTACTTGGGGTCTGTTGTTGCAGGAAATGGTGGAGTGGAAGCAGATGTACGTCAGAGAGTGAATGAAGGATGCAAAGTGTTTGGGGCAGTTAAGGGAGTAGTAAAAAATAGAGTGTTGGGCATGAATGTAAAGAGAGTTCTATATGAAAAAGTGATTGTACCAACTGTGATGTATGGATCGGAGTTATGGGGAATGAAAGTGACGGAGAGACAGAAATTGAATGTGTTTGAGATAAAGTGTCTAAGGAGTATGGCTGGTGTATCTCGAGTAGATAGGGTTAGAAACGAAGTGGTGAGAGTGAGAATGGGTGTAAGAAATGAGTTAGCAGCTAGAGTGGATATGAATGTGTTGAGGTGGTTTGGCCATGTTGAGAGAATGGAAAATGGCTGTCTGCTAAAGAAGGTGATGAATGCAAGAGTTGATGGGAGAAGTACAAGAGGAAGGCCAAGGTTTGGGTGGATGGATGGAGTGAAGAAAGCTCTGGGTGATAGGAGGATAGATGTGAGAGAGGCAAGAGAGCGTGCTAGAAATAGGAATGAATGGCGAGCGATTGTGACGCAGTTCCGGTAGGCCCTGCTGCTTCCTCCTATGCCTTAGATGACCGCGGAGGTAGCAGCAGTAGGGGATTCAGCATTATGAAGCTTCATCTGTAGTGGATAATGTGGGAGGGTGGGCTGTGGCACTCTAGCAGTACCATCTGAACTTGGTTGAGTCCCTTGTTAGGCTGGAGGAACGTAGAGAGTAGAGGTCCCCTTTTTGTTTTTGTTTAATTTGTTGACGTCGGCTACCCCCCAAAATTGGGGGAAGTGCCTTGGTATGTATGTATGTATATATATATATATGTATATATATATATATATATATATATATATATATATATATATATATATATATATATATATATATATATATATATATATATATATATAAGTTTTTTCCACCATAAACTTTGTATTAAAGTGTAATTCCAAAACTCAATGTAGTCCTGAAGAAGGGTCGTGAAGTGATTTGAAACACGTGTCGACGCCAAACAATAAATGGAGAAAAGTAAATGTATTTCTACTGTTATCCTGGAAGTAGTCTGCAGGATAGTCTGTCCAGAGAGAAACTATCTTCGATTTTTGCATGCCACTAAAACATTATCTAATTATTATATATATATATATATATATATATATATATATATATATATATATATATATACAGTATGTTTGTGTGTGTGTGTGTTAGTATATATATATATATATATATATATATATATATATATATATATATATAAATTATATATATATATATATACATAGTGCATATTTAGCCATTTTACTTCTGATCCTTTTCATCAACTGAATGCTTCCTTTATACTGTAGATATTTCAACATCTCAGCCTTTCCCAATTACTAAAGGATGATTAAAAGGAAAATTGTTGCTCGCTTTGTTCAAGACAGACTAATTATGATATGAACACGGGACTACAGAAGTCCTAACTGATCAGCTTATAACACTTATGAAATCTGTTCGGATAGGAAATTTTGACTGTTCGCTGTCATCCGAACTACAGTCCGAGATGCTACGTATTTCGGTCCTATGTTGTATGTGGGGGCACCGGCCTTTCCGAGGCAGTCCAAAATCGATTTCAGATAAATGAAACATGTATAATTTTTGGCTGTGGACTGACTTGCACAGGCTGGTACATAGTCAGTCTGAAATCTTGTGCAATTAGTCCGAAACTGTATGTATTCATCCGTATTGTACAAGATCATTACGTAATCACTCCGAGTGCATCCAAGGTTGTATGCAGTTAATTTAGTTTATCTCAGGGATCATCTTCCCTCCTAAAGGAGTTCCAGGAAGCCATGGAACTTGATCCTGGTGAGACACAGGACCCAAAAAGGCATAAACATATGGACATAAAGGACTCGAAATCTATTTTTTTCCTTATACATTTATTATAACTGTAAATATTTCACATTCCAACTAATAATAGTTTTCTTATTTTCCATAAATCATAGTGATTGTGGCATCACTGCAGAATTTCAATAAACCATTGTGATATTTACAGGATCAAAATGTATGTAAATTGTAGATATCTGTCCATCACGCACAAGATCAAATTTGATGTGCAGGGTGCAAAGGCAAAAATCCAGATGATGAGTTGTTATATTCAGAAAGGCTTTTTATAAGATATTATCGCTATATGAAGCTGTATGCAGCTGTAACGAGCAGCCAAGTATCCTTTGCAGTGAAATTTTTCAATTTATCTGTTGATAGTTTGTTGTCTATATGCAATGGAACATCGTCAAACATAACCTGCGAGAACCCTACACTGACTGCACTTAGTGCACAACATCCCTCCGTGGTGCCTTGGCAGCCATATGATACCAACATGCATCTGCACACAGCCATATAAGCTTGTACATGAGCCCAGTACATAGTCAGTGAGTCTCCAGTCCGCCAACTCTCTGCCACCCTACATATAATTCTGCAGTGAAACCTCCATGACTCTGCCAAATTGTTTGCATATTTCTTTTTCTTTTTTAATTATTTTATGAACTTGGCCCATGTAGCCTACATCCGTGTACTGGTGTCCACAGTCATTAACATTCATAGAGCTAGTGCGAGATTGCTCCGCCATCTGGTGTGAAATCCCCATAAGGTTCCTCGGAACCCCGGTTGGGAATGGCTTCTTTAGGACAAAACTGAATTCAAGACGAGCAGCGTCTGGTGCCTATTGAGTAAATACGAACTCTTTGTGGGTCATTAGTGATTTGAAGCTGAAGGTACCTAGTCTATTGAATAAATCGGTGATGTTTCACTGAGGGTAATTTCATAACATTCACTTAGCTTAGCAGGTACTAATCAGGTGCACACGTTAAGAGTGAGAAAATCATACCTTGCCATTTGGTTGATGCCATAGTTATGTAATCTGGGCAGACACATTAAATATGATCAAATATTACTTATTTAGCTTTTATTTACACTTTAAGTTTTCTCACACAGTCCATCCATATGGTAAGCCAATGATCAGAGGAGTGTTATGGACTAGTCCTCGCACAGGCATTTGTAGTCTGCAGCCAGGTGGAGATCAATTGCAGACTATGGCCAATTAAGGATCTACTTTGACCAACTTAACGTTTCGCCTGTAGCTGTTGCCATAAATTTTGAAGATGCCAATTTTTTCAAAGTTGTTGGCTGGTTACGTTAACAATTATGTGTCACCCATACTTAATGAAAGTTTTAGCTAGAAATCGAAACCCTTACGTCAGCAAGTTATGACCAACATCTTGATGCTAAAGTCAGCTTTCAGCTTCTATAGAACCCTCATCCCAAGAATCTGAAAATGGTAGTTCAATTTGCAAGACTACCATTCAATGATGAATGAAGTAATATCGTTAATCACCAATATCTACTAAAAAACGCTTGGTTAGGCCTTATTATCCATCTAGATTGATTTCCAAAACATGAGCTGTTCATTGCACTCTGAAAACACTTTCTACGTAGCCTCTTTCAGGTCTTATGAATACTTCTTATGAATTTTTTTTTGTTCATCTGCTTTTTAAATATCAAAAATTTTTCTAGAATTTTTTATCCTGGGTCCCATACAGCGGAAATCTCTCTTTTAAAAAAAATCCTGTTTTGTAATTTGATTGATGCAGTTCGTCTTATTTGCATCGTCACTGTGAGTCTGATAATATTCATAAGACGAAATTTCTCTCCAATGAAGTTTATTTTTATTTCCTTTCGTTGCTTGATACATATTTTATGGTTATCACGTGAAATTCTATCCCTTTTCCATCATGGTCAAAGCTTTTTCCTTTTATTGATTTTTTGATAATGTAGATTTGGCTATTTGCCATGAGATTCTTAAAATATATGCGCTTAAGGAGTGCACGTGACAAATACGTCTTACTAGATTCATAGGCTGTAATCGAAGTAGATAGACCTAATAAGCAAACTACAGAAAACCAGGATGAATAGTCTACTTACTGAACGAATCGAGATCTTTAGAACTTCTTGCCCAAAGAGGTAGAGTTGCGAAACTAGAGACAAAAGACGATCAGATCTGAAAAGACAATGATTGCGTCACGTTATAATAAATACAGCATTGCACTTTTTATTTAAAACCATCATGGAGATGGGAATCTTATATGATATTCTACAGCAATACATTTTTTAATAGTTGATGAAAATATGATTACTTACGCAATACAACAAATGAGGAACGTCAGGAAGAACAAACAACCTTTACTCTACCGCTACAAAACTCGAAGTAGACTAGGGGATCTTGTTGATTGAAGATTCGAATTAACAAGGCTTCACTTATTTGAAACTGAAGTTTAACTTGCAGATTTCGGATAAACTTCACGAATCACTTAAGATATTTTTTTCCGCTGTTTACGTGAAATTCTTCGGCGCGCTGATACAATCCACAATGCACGACGCTTTCTGTAATAGGCACACTTTTCTTTAAAATGAGTTGACGTCACTAACTTCAGGATGAAAGATCACAGTATTGAGAAATGAATCTCCACAAGCCGTAAGTGATTCAAAGATGAAGATATCTATTTCGTAGGATAGATTGGTGCTGTTCCAACGAAAGGCAGTAACGTGATGTGATGGGACGAAGACTATTAGATTTATTCTAAGTATGATAGTCAACTTCGTATTTATTCAATATTTACATTACGCTTTTTTTACTCTCCGTTTATTTAGTGTGCTATAACAATGGCCAAAGTTGTCAAAGAAACGAAAACGAAATAGAGTAAAGACTGGTGTGACCTACCAATGTGTTTCTTCAGTGTTCGTCACAGGTATACGTTTTGTTAAAACTACAGCGCACGTTCGGGATAGCTCCTTCAATTCGTTTGTTTATCGCCTGTGAACTGAGCGATTTTTCAAAGATAATAAAGATAACATTAGATAAGAGATAAGAATAACTTTAGCATTGGCCTATACGTGTGTGTGAGAGAGAGAGAGAGAGAGAGAGAGAGAGAGAGAGAGAGAGAGAGAGAGAGAGAGAGAGAGAGAGAGAGAGAGAGAGAGACACTATGAGGTAAATAACTAAGAGGTTGAGCATCAAAACGGAAGAGTAAAATCCGGACAGGGGTTAAAGAAGGAATAAAAAAGTAGGTGCAGCTACGAACTGAAAAAAAAAAAACGCTGCAAATACCACTTAATAATGCCTAATGTGTACCGTGAGAGGTAGACTGATGGCGCAATGCCCATCTACGGAAGTGAAAATTTACTTTGACCCTGAGAGTCCTGAAAGGATTCCAAGCGTTTAATTTTTTCTCGAAGGACTTCTTCCACTCACCCGATGAAACATTCTGAAAACACTGTGAATTTCTTCTTTATATGGTTGTAGTAGCCTACCGGAACCATCCCTGCCTGGCAATCTGTTAGATGGGAGTTCGAGACCCACTTAAGCACGATAGGTTATAGTGGTGTCTTCAATCTGAACATCCTCGTGATCTAATGATAGGCGTTTTGTTGGAACCCATAAGTTTACCCGCTGAGTTATTAATATCCATTGCCTGGCCTTCCCTGGTCCTAGCTTGATGGAAAGAGGATTGGGCGCTGATCATATGTATGCTATATAAGGTCAGTCTCCTGGCCTAGGGCCTTCTCCTGTCCCTTGCCTCTGCCATTCATGAGAGTCCTTTTAACCTTTATAGTATTTCAATGAAATTAGTACAGCTAGGGAGGGGGAGAGGGAAGGGACCTAAGAGTTTAACTGCCAAGGAGTCATCAGCACCCCTGTTTCAAGCCTGGGTATATAGGGGGCTTAGTAACTTTATATGGATGGTGTCCACGACGGTCTCTTTGCCGCTCGTGAAAGACCTTTAGACCACTGGAACGGAAATTAAGGGAAACATTCAACATTTTCGCAAACTAACGATGGGTGAAATTCTTCGCTATAATTTTCCAAAAATTTAATCTGAGAATAATAAATAGCTAAAGTGAGGCAGAGGCAGTTATCAAGGTATCTTAAGAAATTGGTATCATGCATGAAATATTAACTAGTAATTACAATTGTGTTTTCCAACACAAGTATATTAACATATGCATTACACATACACACACACACGTATATATATATATATATATATATATATATATATATATATATATATATATATATATATTTATATATATATATACATATATATATATATATACACACACACACACACACACACACACATATATATATATATATATATATATATATATATATATACCTTCACCAAGCAAAATAAAACAAACACTAGCCTGTTTGTGTTTGTTCGAGATGGTTGACGTGAAGAAGAAAGTGGTCTTTGTGTATACAATAAAAACAGGTTGCTAACAAGAAATAAATGCGTAAATGGTGGATCCAACCAATAATAATAATAATAATAATAATAATGATAATAATAATAATAATAATAATAATAATAATAATAATAATAATAATAACCACTCGTGTGAAGTGGATGTAGGCAAAGATAATTTTTTTTATCTTTTAAAAGATAATTGATACGATTTGCTCAGACATGAACAAATCATGAGGTGTTATCTCTTAGCATCAATAATCATAAATATAGTTTCTTTAATTTACAAAACAAACCAATGAAGTGAGTCAACTGTCACTCTTTCGGCTAATGTTGCCATATCATTATCCTTTCGACCAGTAGTGCCAACTGAGGTGCTCATCTTAGGCTGGTAAGTCTGGTTCTTTTTCCTTACAACACGAGAAGGAATTGGTCGAAGATGAGAGAGCTGAGGAGAATATTCTAGAATTAATGATGCAAGATTGGTATCTCGCAAGCAGAACGTTCTAGACTGATATCCTCATATCAGCAAATGCCTAATCTTGCATTTTTGTTAAGAAAACGAATATGTAATTTTTCCCCGGTAACTGACGGTTTATATTCTGAAACAACAACAAAAACAACACCAAAAACAACAACAACAACAACAACACTAATAATAATAATAATAATAATAATAATAATAATAATAATAATAATAATAGTAATAATAAAGAGAAGTTATGCAATGGAAATGAAGTATCAATAAATACAGGATATTTTTGCATTGCATCATTACAAAGGCAGAAAATTTTCAGAAAATGATGAGAAATGGTCAAGTTCTGCAAATTATAGAAATTTTGTCAGATATCGTAAGAAGCAATTTGGTTGTAATGCAAAACTGAATAGATTACGATGATAAATGATCAAATAAAAGGGGAGAAGACAAAAGGGGTATAGACGGGTGGATTTTGATTCAGGGTTTTGGGACACATGCCTAGCCGTGATGGCGCCTAGGAGGCCATTCGGCAACCAAAGAATGGTAAAGAAGACCCTCAAGTACTGCCTACAGTGAGCCAATCTGAGAATAAAGTAGGTGAGCTTCACCCTCAGTTGTTTCAGGGATAAGTTTGATCCTGAGGTTTCTCCTTTGAAGAGCTGTCCTCCCCTGAAGTCTGAAGTTCTTCGAAGATAGACCTTTAGACATTCTACTGGACACAGAGAGACATCGTCCTTCAGAGGGCTGACTCTCCAGGGACCCCATCTCTTAGTGGGTAGCTCATTCTTGGCGAGAAAGGTAGGATCAGGAAAGAGATTCAGTTCTCCCACTTCTGAGAACTGAATGTGGCCCTCATCTCTTGATAGGGCTACTATTTCACTAACTCTAGTCCCTGAGGCTAAAGCGAACAGGAAAATAACTTTTTGAGTAAGATCCTTAAGAGAACAATTTTCATTGTTCAAGGTTGAGGCATAATGTAAGACTTTGTCCAAAGACCATGAAATGGGCTTCAGAGATGCTGCAGATATAAGTCTAGCACATGCTTTCGGGATCTTGTTAAAGATTTCGTTCGTCAGGTCCACTTGGAAAGCGTATAGAAGAGGTCTAGTCAATGCTGACTTACACATCATTATCGTATTGGCAGCTAGGCCTTGTTCATGAAGGTGGATGAAGTAGGACAGGCAGAAGTTTATTGAGACATCCTTTGGGTTTTTTGCTTTGACAAAAGCGACCCACTTCTTCCAAGATGATTCATATTGTCTTCTAGTTGACTTTGACTTGTATTCTTCTAGGAAGTCTATACTGCTTTTTGAGATCCCAAATCTATTCTTAACCGCTAAGGTGAGAAAATCATGAGATGAAGGTTTTGGGTTCTCTGTGATGAAGTGAAGATAGTCGACTTCTAAACCAGTTGAGATAGAGCAGGGTTCGGTAGAGGGACCAGCCTCAGCTTCAGTTCCATTACCAGAGGGAACAAGTTACTCTTGGGCCACTTGGGGGCTACTAAAGCTGCTGTTCCCTTGAAGGATCTCAGCTTATTGAGGACCTTCAGAAGGAGATTGGTCGGAGGGAACAGGTAATTCCTGGTCCATTCGTTCCAGTCGAGGGACATGGCGTCCGTCGCTTCTGCTGGAGGGTCCTCGTATGGGGCTACATATCGAGGCAGTTTCTTGTTGTCGCTCGTCGCGAAGAGATCCCGGGACTTGTTCCAAGATGAGGGAGAATGAGTGCATCTAGGGACCATTCTGACTCTATCGGCTTTAGCCTGGATAGAGCGTCCGCCATCACATTGCGGAACCCTTGTAGGTGGACTGCTGATAAGTGCCCTCTCTTCTTTTTCGATAAACGAAAGATGGGTGGCATGACATGGTTGATGTAGGGCGATCTCGAGCCTTGTCGATTCCGACATTTCACTATCACTTCGCTGTCTGAGATCAGCCTGATGTGGGCTGATCTGCGAGGGGAGAGTTTTCTCAATGACAAGAGGACTGCCATGGCCTCCAGAATATTGATGTGGAAGGTCTTGAACAGGGAAGACCAAGTCCCTTGGAATTTCCTTTGGTGAGAGTGACCTCCCCATCCTTCCGTCGAGGCATCCGTATGGATGGTTACTGATGGTAGAGGTGGTAGTAAGGGCACGGTCCTCGTTAGGCTCTTGACCTTCGACCATGGCTTGAGAAGTGATCGTAGTAAGGCCGGTATTGGTCTTTGTAGATCTCTTAGAGCATTTGATGCGTATCTTCTCCAGACTCCTGACGCATCTTTTAACTGTGCTCTTAGCACTAGGTCTGTTACTGCTGCAAACTTGAGAGAGCCCAGTACTCTTTCCTGTTGGCGTCTTGAGATCCTGTCAGATTTCAGTAGTCTTTTGACAGATCATGCAATCTCTCTCCTCTTCCCTGGGGTAATGGAGAGATGGTGTGACTTCATGTTCCAATGGATTCCCAGCCATTGAAACTCGTGAGCTGGTGAGAGTCGAGACTTCTTGAAGTTGATCTTAAATCCTAGATGTTCCAGGAACTGGATCACCTTCTTGGATGCTTGCAGACAAGCCGTCCTGGATGCTGCCCACACCAGCCAGTCGTCCAGGTACGCTGCTACCTGAACGCCTTCTAGGCGTAGTTGTTAAACGACTGCGTCTGCAAGTTTCGTGAAGATCCTTGGGGCTATGTTTAGTCCGAAGGGCATGGCTCTGAAGACATACATTTTCTTCTGTAGCTAGAATCCTAGGTAGGAGGAGAGGGGGCGGCTGACTAGGAGATGCCAGTAAGCATCTGCCAGGTCTATTGACACTGTGAACACCCCTTTTGGTAACAGGGTCCTTATGTGCTGAAGGGTTAATATCCTGAACTTTCTATTCTCGATGAACTTGTTGAGTGGCGGCAAGTCCAGAATGACTCAGAGTTTGTTTGAGTCCTTCTTGGGAACACAAAACAGCCTTCCCTGAAATTTGATGGACTTTGCTCTTCTTATAACCCATTTGCTCAAAAGTTCTAGGGTATATTCTTCCAATGAGGGGGTGGAGTGCTGGAAGAATTGAGGAAATGATGGTGGAAGCTTGTTCCATCTCCTTCCTAGTCCATTCTTGATTAGGCTGTGGGCCCAAGGATCGAAGGTCCAACGATCCTGAAAGTGTTGGAGCCTCTCTCCTACCTGAAGCATGGCCTGCCTCCACTGCTGTGGCAACAGCTTTAAAAGCCTTCGACGTAAAGGGGAAGGCTATTGAAGCAGGAGCAAGAAAGGTAGGGTGCTTCTTGCTCAAGGCGGACACTTTCGAGTTCGTGCAACCCACCTTCTTCAGACTGTTCGACAAGAGAGCCTGTGCCTTGTCATGGTCGAAAACCATGACCTCCTTCGGTTCGGTCTCCTCTTTTGACGCGGCCTCCTGCTTTAGTCGAATGAAGCATTCTGGGTAAGCGTTAAAGCTTGGCCAGAACTGAAGGTCATCTAAGGGGACGGCTCTCATCTTCTCCGAGATGTAGAGTTTGCCTTTAGTAATCAGCATAAACTCCGCATACCTCCAAGGACTGGTTTCAGAGCAGGATGGGAGGTCTTGGACTCTGGGACGCTTGTATGACCCTCAGGAGGGGGTGAGTCGAGCTTCACGGAGCTCTCTCTCGAGTTTCGCTTCCCGTGCATCGCCTTGCTTGTGAATGTTCTCCATTAAAACTGTCAGATGGGCCAGTGCCTGGCTCATGTCATTCAATGGAGGCGTGGAAGCAGAAGATGTTGAGGGTAACGGCTCCGGTGCCGGCACAGACAGGAGAGACTCCGACTCAACCTCAACATCTTCTTCCGGAGGCAGAGTAGACTCCTCCTCGGGATCGTCCTTCAGTAGATCCTTTTCAGTGTCCGTGGACACTTCAGACATCCTTTCCTCCTGGTGGATGTTCATGCCTTGCAACGCCTCACTGACATCCGTCCCTATGGCAATCTGGACGCAGGGAGGTCCGGGTCGTGCTTGGGGCACGACAGCTTCACTACCCGCTTTCGGGAACAGCAAGCTACACATCCTGTCGTTAGGTAGGTATGGTCCCGGAGAGTTCTTCTGGATCCCTCGTACCCACTTGTGCAGCTTTTATCGTGCTGCATCCCTTGACTCCGTTGATTTGGGGTCGTCGAAACCTTCGGTTACCAAGGTCCGGCAGATGTTGCAGTCTTGGGGGTCCCAGTACTGCAGGGTTTCGGTAGTGATGGTGCAGGGGGCATGAGACCTGCACACTTTGTGACCATAGAAGTCCCTACTCCTATGGTTACAGAAGATCACGTCACATTTCATCCGGGTTTCCTCCTGTAAAGAAAGGAAAATTAAATAAGTATGCGGTTGTTTATCTCACATGATAAACATCTTATGCAAAATATTAATATTGATATTTTAACCATTATAGCTTAGGATAGTAAGCTAGAAGGGAAATAGGAAAAGACACATACTTGTGTCTCCTGTCCAGCCAATTGCTGTGACCTCCCCCAATATTAAGGTAATAGAGTTTGCTTTATCAGGGCAAACTCAAAAGAGAGGGGTAATAACCTCTAGGGATAGAATAAGTGTATACTACCACTGACCCTTCTTAATTTATTTAATATTGTGGGGTAAGTATTAACTGATTACTAATCAGTGTATTGAAGGAATTCTTTTCTTTCAATATAGGATTGGTCTCAACAACAGACTGTGCAAGAATACACAAGGTATGTTGGAAAATAACTACTGTATAAGATATACTATAGTTTTCTGTCTGCAGTATATACTATACTGCAAATATATTGGCTACTGTATAATCATATACTGTAGTTCAGCTGGCATCTTGCCGGCTAGGCTAGCACCTGGTGGTACAGTCCGGCCGGCATGTCACTGGCTGGGTAGTACCTGACGGCACTGGTCCAGCCGGCATGCCACCGGCTGGGTAAGTACCTGACGGCACAGGGCCAGCCGACATGCTGCCGGCTGTGTTAGTACCTGGCGGCACTAGCTGACAGAGAGAGAGAAAGCATGGTGAGAAGGGCTGCCTTATTAAAATGCTTATTTACAGTAAATAAGGGTGTAAGTACATAATCTTACTGCCTTCCTCCAGAATGAGGGTTCAAATGAAAGGGGAGAATGCATCATTCAAGCTTCCATCCAGCCACAAGATCCGTTGCCAGTCGCTGCCGTCTTCAGGAAAGTGGATGGCAGTCCAAGGAAGGACAGAAGAACACTCAACAGTAGAAAGGTCTCCCACCCGTAGCCGTCATAGCCGGCACAACCTTTCCCAGAGCCTTGCGTCCATAAGGGAAAGACTGAGTGACTATACAGCTACTTCTGTAGGAGCCCGGCCGGTACCACAATCTACCCGGCAAGCAGTGAGATTGTAGGACGACGGCCACAGAATTGCGATAGCTAGGCCATCGCTAAAGGACAGAGAGGGACAGGGAAAAGGGTTCTGTATCAAGTGTAGAAGAAGGCGGTAGGGTTGCCGCCACTTCCACACAAGGGTGAAACTTTGTTTCAATATCGGCGCCATCCTAGGCGGCAGAAGAATATCTATTCTCCAGCCTAGGGTCTGCCGAAACAGGACTAGTCTTCTAGACCGCAGGGGAGAAGGTGGCGGCATCATACTACCACTTCAAGTGCAGCCTAGGGAGGCTTAGCCTCCTATGCCGACAGCTCAAAGCCGGCAAGGGAGTGACTACTCGCCCTGCTGCTCGGCCGCCGGCAGAAAGACTGAATACATTGAGGTTATGTCGAAAACCCAAATCGGGATACTCGCTGGTAATGGTGGGAGACAGAAAACACTAGCCCAGTCAAGTCTGAGTGCATTACTCTATGGTAAGACTTAGATAGGGTTTTTGCCTATGGTGGCACTCAGAGGGAAAGAGGGATTACTCTTAAATCTGCACAGGAGACGAGTATCGAGTTATATAAATAATTCTAGGAGATATACTATCTCCTGTTGAATTGATAAAACGATACACGAGGGTAACCGGGGATAATATATGAAAGTATACTAAAGCGCATAGGCCAGGTAGCCTAGTGCGGGGCGAGATCTCGGTTACCTAAATCGCCGAAACTCTAACGTATACGATCGACATAAGGAAGAGGAAATTTGTATGCATAAATATATCTTTACTAGCATAATTGTGCCTAAATAGCCTTCATAATTTATTAACGCTATTACAACCGGGAATGTCGTTCTGCTAACTAAATAACACATGCATAACGAACGACAGCGCCCAAGGCGCCTCCGGTGATCGGCCAAGCTCCAAAACACATTAAATTAAACTAATTTCATTGTGAAGCAGGAGCTAAAAATTATACACTGTACTCAACTTTCCAGAGGCAGAAGAAGCTGGAGACTGTATGATAATTCCTCTCAATAACGATCAAAACGTTAGGTAACAGGGAAAAAACCACCGTGCGCAATTCCTACTGAAATAGGAATGAGCACCATCTTGGAGCCTCGTAATAGTACGGGAGGAAGGGTAACCTTGATAATGGCTCCCCTTTTGTTTTCGCCACTCTTCCCCCTCGAAACGAAAACGCTATTCGGGGTGAAGATTGCTATGTGTCGTATCAAGATATACGTCCCCTGATTTTATGCGATATCCTTAAGAGAAATTTTAAGGATATTCGCGCCAGGAGTTAGAATTCTGGAGACCTAAAGGTCAATTCTCTGGGAATATCACTGTAGCCAAATATCCCTTCGAAACCTACCAATAGGAACCTTCCATCAGGACGACATGGCTTGAGCCCTAAAAAGAATATTGTGAAACTAAATGAAATTATTTCATTATATGTTCGGAACCCAAAATCTGCTAAATTTTAAAAATATTGTGAAATTAATTGCAGTTATTTCATTATAAGTTTGTATCCAAAAACCTCCAAATTCTTAAAAAAAAACCCATGAAACTAATTGCAATTATTTCATTATAAATTTGGAACACAAAATCGGATTACCTTTTAAAAATATTGTGAAACCAATTGCAATTATTTCATTATCCTTTTGGAGCCCAAAATCTACTAATTTTTGAAATATCGTGAAACTAATTGCAATTATTTCATTATTCGTTGGGTGCGTAGTTTAATCACCTTTCTCTCCTTCAGATATTGTGTACTGATTCCCATCCAAACAAAATTAGCCCAACCTTCCAGTGAAAAATAGACCATCGTCCCAGAATTAAATTTCAATGGCAGATGACGTTGAAACGGATACGGTTGCTTGAACAGATTATGATGGACTGTAGCACATGCAGTTTTGTGACTATAGTCCTACAATGCCTTTTCTATATAGCATTACGAGGAATGTCATACGTATGACAGATTTTTTATATGGTCATTCCTAACTTCAAAAAGTGTAGTGACCGTTCATAAACTTGACTTATTCTTCAATTTGTTCTTTACAATGTTAGGTTGCTTTAAGAGCCTCTTGATCATCGGCATTTGAGTGTGGTAATGAAAAATTTTATTCCTGAAATGTATTACAACCTAAAACGTGTTGTGGGTTTTCGACTTCGATTCACAACTTTGCAGTTGAAACTTTTCGCGCCATTGACTTTTCATTTCTTGAATATTTCAAGGTCATTAGAAAGACCATTTATCAATTCACTACATAACTGAAATTTATATGTGACTTGTTTAGAACCTTATCTGCCATTTTATATTCTTACATACGTTTATCTAATTCATATCCCAGATACGTATAAACTTGGTTGTTGGAACAAATACTTTCTTGCTTGATATGATATGATATGATATGATAAGATAGAGCAAGGAGTTCGGTTAGCTGTTTTCTCCTTTAATTATTTTCATAGTTCATTGGATATTTTTCTTATTTTTGTAAAATGGAGGCAGGAATTGACGGTAGTTCCTCAACTAAATCACAGATGAGAGCTCAAACCAGCAGTATGTCTCTCGTCCCCCCCCCCCCACCAAAAAAAGGAAAAAATATTGGAAGGGTTTCTGTGAAGAATTTTCTTCACTCTTCTTCTTTCAATCGTATTTTTAGCTCTCTTCTACTAATACTATAGCTACCTCTTAAACATTCTCTCCTACATCTAGTTTTCTTTAACGAACATAGGGAGGACTAATCTAAACTTAAACTTGTTGACAGTGGCGCACGCCATGCTCGTGACGTCACAGCGTAGATACGCACAGCAGATGGCCTTAGTGTAACCACGGCGTATGTTGGTTCTTTCCTTAAACTACGTGGGTCGAGATTAAATTCCTAAACTGAATTTTTATAGAAATTTCAATACTGCTTAATTAATGCATCTTATATTTCTCAATATCAATTAAGGTTTGTTAATTTTAAGATGTATGCCCATTGCACCAGTCCATTGCTAATTAATCATTTAAAATATTATTTTTAGCAAGCCAGAATAGGTAGGATTATTGTATATATATAAACTCCCTTAGAGCAGCAAGATTTCTCTAAGTATTTAGTACAAAATCCTGCCTCCTCTGCACTCCTTGCAACAATACATTGCCCTGTCCTGAAGTCCCGATATGGCACCCCCAATGAAGTACCGTGCGCACCATGCTCCTCACCTGTCTGGCAAGGTGAAGCCAGGTGATCTCTTCGACCTTAGCGTCGACCTCATTCAACTAGAAGCTGTCGTGACCGACTGACCGGCCCGGTCAGTAGTTAATCCGTGCACCTCTGGCTCACCCCCATCCCCCTCTCTCCCAAAACTCGACTCGCAAAAGATTGCTGCCGGTCGGAGAGATTGAGAAGAAGAGGACCCTGGTGTACCATAATTGCAGCCAAAGTGAGAATTTTTGGGGTGAGCCAGGCAAGAGTGCAACGTGCCAATTAGTGTGACAACCAGGTCAACAGCTATCACGGGCATAGGACTAATCTTCAAAGGAGTGCAGGTACTACATCAATGGCCATTTAGTTTTCCCCCAATTCTTAGCTTAGACTAATTTTAACTTTATAGGGAACCTGGCTTTTACACTATTCGGACTGTGTGCGGTGGGATTGTGTGTAAATATTTTTCCATTATTATTTCTTGCTTGGAGACTAACACAGTCTCTGGGTCACATGGGCCACGTGTCCGACCCCATTTCGATTTTTTATTATTGCAGACCACGTGTCTAACTAACTAATTTTCATCATTTTGAATTGCATTTTTATGATTCTATTTTGTCTTTGTTAAGATGTCCGTTTCTTTGATGTAAATTTGTGAATAAATCAATATTAGGTTAATTAAACCTTCTTAGTATTTTTGCTCCCTCATTTATTTAATGTTTAAACTGGGAATATTTGAAGAGTAAGTCTATAGGTGGTAACAGCGAGGAACTTTGCATTAATATATTTGCTTCGGAGGTAAAGATCCTTATCTTTAAACTTTTAAACTACTTTACATCACCGCTCCCATTTTGGATTTTGTCTTAATTACATTAACGTAAAATACCTGTCCAGCATCTCATTGGGGTAGCTGGGACGGAGCCGAAACAGAGCCTGAGAATGAGATGACTATAGACCTGACAAAGCTAGAGTAGGCTATAAATTATTGTTAATCCTACGTGTGGAGTTCTTCGGCCTCTGGACAGTAAAATTTCCCCCTTTTGTATTTAAAGAGTGATGGTTAGTGAATTGTGACAGTAAAGTATTAGCAGGGTGTCTGTGCCCCGAGAGTAAGTGCTCATATCCTCCCCTGTTGAACTTTATGTAACTGTTATAAGGAGACTTTCCCGGACTAAGTTCCCACTCAGAACACACCATAAAAATTCTCCACACGAGTGGTCCTTCGAACCGGATCTTTTACCTTTTGACTTGTGAAGCATTAACGTAATTAATCAGCTTGATTAAGCTCATAGTAACTCACTATATCACTTACCCACACGCACACAGCCAGTTTGTCGAATGTGTAATGCCCAGACTTTAATTGGGTAGAGAAATTTTTAATCATCATGATCTTTTTGTATCGACCACGTGTTTAAGGAAAGAACTACGTAACCAGGTTAATTTGTTGCTTGAATGTTCTCTACAGAAAGACTAGAATTTGTCGTAGGAACTTCACTTTGTCTCAGATCCGTTCACCCACGTGTTGTGGCGGAATCCACTTTTACCAGAAAGTTCTAAGCTACTTGAACTAAGGTTTTTGTTGTTCAGACGCCCGTGTTTACTGCTCAGCTAGAGCGCCGGTGTACTCGTTCTGTCAACTAATTTTGTTAGCTAAGCATCTAATTTGTAACATTTTGTACCTTGGTCTACCTTCCTTTGTGTCGTTTACCTTCCCTAACCAACCTTAACCTTTCTAACTAATGTTCCCGTATACCTAGCACGTGTCCTTGTCCTAAAGAGCGAATTGGCGCAACATAATTTTAAGTCTTCTTACGAGTAATGTAGAAACTTAACACCAAGTCTGTTTCATTCCACGTGTTTGTTCCGAGATGGCGGATCTTGTTTACAGCCCAAACTAAGGGTACGTAATTGTTTGCTACAGTAAGTGAATTACTGCATGTAGTTCATTTAATTTCCTTTAGCGAGGAGATATTGTTTTTGGCCTTTAGCGAGGATATTTTTGTTTTACCTCCACGTGAGGGAAATTTTATATTTGTTTAGCCTCCACGAGAGTGCACTTTAAAGTCGTTGCCTTGTGCGCCTATTTACATTTTGAATAGTTCAGTGGTCGTCTTAGTGCGCCCGTAATTGTGAAATCGTTACAACAGTGTCAGCCTCGACCTGTTATTTTAACTTTTAACTTAATACTTTGCATTCATAAGCCCATGTGCTTTCTAATATGTTTCACTTTAAAGTAACTTAATTAGTCAATATCGCCACGTGCGTAAATAATTCTGTTTAGTAAAGTCTAAAGTCACGTGATCTGGGCATCGTCTGCTTTGTTGTACCCGGTCACTTTGAATTTTAAAGTAATTTCATGATTTATATGTTTTTTGTCCATTTAACCATTTTCCTCCCATCATGAGTAAATTTAAATGTTCAATTATCAACCTTGTAAATTTGTAAAGTTTCATTTTTACATTCCTTTAAAATTCAGTTACCCTTTGTTTGCTTCCACGAATCCGTTCATCAAAAAGTGGTCAATCCAAGATGGCGGACTTCACTTTTAACGTAAACATCCCTCCACCGCCTAAGGCGGAAACGCTCAGCCTCGAGGAGATTAACGCTAGGCTTAAGGAACAGGAATTAACATTCACCTTTGTTTGTGAGGACGCAGACCTAGCCCTTCATGCTCTCGCTTCAGTAGATTTTCCCAACATGGGTCCTGAAGCCGTGGGTCATTTTAAAAGTGAAATTAGTAAAGTAAGAGACGAACTTTGCAATTACAAGACTTTTTGGAGACGTCATTACGACCATCCCATCGTTAAATTAAATTATCCAGTGCTTGCTGCCTGTTCAAGTAAAATTGAGATTGCTTTTAATAGCCTCATGGCTCATCCAAATTTACTTATAAAACCCAATCAATCTAATTCTTTTTCGAGGGAGACACCTTCAGTGACACGTCCCCTAATTGAAACTTCTAATGTCTCAGCAGTCAGGCACAATGTTCATACTTTAGCATCAATTCCTCAACCTGTAAAATCTTCACATTTCAATACTATGCTGCCAACACGGCATACGATTAGTAATTTTGTGTCAGTCCCACGTGCTCCGTCCTCATCTCCAAACCTTAAGCCGGCAGCGTTTGATCGCCCTCAACCCCCCTTTATCTTTGCCGCCGGTGACAGTCCGTCCCGGAGGAAATACCATTCATTGTCTTGTCATAGATCCCCCAGGTGGTAGCGCAGATACCACACAACTTAACCGTGTGCGTGATGGCCAGCAGAGGCCTGTACGGGTTGTAGATTCAATCATTAAAGTCGTACCATCCCATGGACCAGTGCTCACGTTGCCTGACTATCCAATTCTTAAGCCAGTAACTTCCGCTCTAACCCGTGTTGACGCTAAAACATCCATGTCAAAATTTGAAACCCGCTCTCAGAATGAGGCGCGTGATCGCAAGGTTAAGACTTTAGCAGTCAGAAAAGAACCTTTTGCGCTGACGGCGGATTTAGCGAAGGTCACACATGTAGACCTAGTACCGGAGCTAAGAGCCTGTTTACAAATCCCCTTGCTTAAGGATAAGGGTACCATGAACATCATTCATTATTTTCATTCAGTCATATATGACGTCACATTAAGCTTTTATTATTTTTGCCAAGTCATTCAGCAGCATTTTTTTGGCCAATCGCATGCTTTAACTTTAAAACGTAAATTTAATTCTTGCCTTGACAATTTGTCATTTTATTATAATCCCCCTGACATCCTTCAGCTCGTGCTGAATATAACTTTTCCTTTAATTGCTCCCCTTGCAAACGTTTTTCTTAAAGACGACATCCAAGACCCAAGCTGTCATAAATACGATGTCCCCATAGACCTAGTTCGTCTCGATTTATCATTCAGGCTAGTGTCAAGCAAATGTTCACCTTTAACCGCCGAGAAGGAAGTAACTTTTCTCCTTTTGTCAGGCGATGAATACAAAGTTTTCATTACGCCAGTAATTTTCTTTGTAAAATCATTTAATGTAAAACGTTGGGTGTCAGACCGGGATTGGGATTCACCCCCATGATTTTTAATTTGTCATTTGGCCGGACTTGTTGCTGAACTCGACCGATATTGGCTTACGTTTTGTTTGCTCTATCCGTACCCCTAGGGTGGGAAGAATTGAGTACTTTTAATCGTTCTATTATTATTGCATCGTACGTTTAAAGTTAAAACTGATCATATGCTTAGCTTAACGCTTCCTTGAAGCATTGCCTGCGTGGTTCAATACTCCCCAAATTCCCGTGAAAGCATAACTTTTGACCCGATTGATTTCAATTAACGTTAACAGCGTTTTGTTAACTTTAAACGGACGTTGATGTGAAAAACGACTTCACTCTTCATTCAGCCAGTAAGCTTATCTCGCTCATACTAACAAGTAGTTGAATCACATTTGCCGGAACTAACCCCTCTCCCTTTTTTCTCCCCTTTATCCCCAGGGTGTGAAGAATTTTCTTCACTCTTCTTCTTTCAATCGTATTTTTAGCTCTCTTCTACTAATACTATAGCTACCCCTTAAACATTCTCTCCTACATCTAGTTTTCTTTAACGAACATAGGGAGGACTAATCTAAAATTAAACTTGTTGACAGTGGCGCACGCCATGCTCGTGACGTCACAGCGTAGATACGCACAGCAGATGGCCTTAGTGTAACCACGGCGTATGTTGGTTCTTTCCTTAAACTACGTGGGTCGAGATTAAATTCCTAAACTGAATTTTTATAGAAATTTCAATACTGCTGAATTAATGCATCTTATATTTCTCAATACCAATTAAGGTTTGTTAATTTTAAGATGTATGCCCATTGCACCAGTCCATTGCTAATTAATCATTTAAAATATTATTTTTAGCAAGCCAGAATAGGTAGGATTATTGTATATATAAACTCCCTTAGAGCAGCAAGATTTCTCTAAGTATTTAGTACAAAATCCTGCCTCCTCTGCACTCCTTGCAACAATATATTACCCTGTCCTGAAGTCCCGATATGGCACCCCCAATGAAGTACCGTGCGCACCATGCTCCTCACCTGTCTGGCAAGGTGAAGCCAGGTGATCTCTTCGACCTTAGCGTCGACCCCATTCAACTAGAAGCTGTCGTGACCGACTGACCGGCCCGGTCAGTAGTTAATCCGTGCACCTCTGGCTCACCCCCATCCCCCTCTCTCCCAAAACTCGACTCGCAAAAGATTGCTGCCGGTCGGAGAGATTGAGAAGAAGAGGACCCTGGTGTACCATAATTGCAGCCAAAGTGAGAATTTTTGGGGTGAGCCAGGCAAGAGTGCAACGTGCCAATTAGTGCGACAACCAGGTCAACAGCTATCACGGGCATAGGACTAATCTTCAAAGGAGTGCAGGTACTACATCAATGGCCATTTAGTTTTCCCCCAATTCTTAGCTTAGACTAATTTTAACTTTATAGGGAACCTGGCTTTTACACTATTCGGACTGTGTGCGGTGGGATTGTGTGTAAATATTTTTCCATTATTATTTCTTGCTTGGAGACTAACACAGTCTCTGGGTCACATGGGCCACGTGTCCGACCCCATTTCGATTTTTTATTATTGCAGACCACATGTCTAACTAATTTTCATCATTTTGAATTGCATTTTTATGATTCTATTTTGTCTTTGTTAAGATGTCCGTTTCTTTGATGTAAATTTGTGAATAAATCAATATTAGGTTAATTAAACCTTCTTAGTATTTTTGCTCCCTCATTTATTTAATGTTTAAACTGGGAATTTTTGAAGAGTAAGTCTATAGGTGGTAACAGCGAGGAACTTTGCATTAATATATTTGCTTCGAAGGTAAAGATCCTTATCTTTAAACTTTTAAACTACTTTACATCACCGCTCCCATTTTGGATTTTGTCTTAATTACATTAACGTAAAATACCTGTCCAGCATCTCATTGGGGTAGCTGGGACGGAGCCGAAACAGAGCCTGAGAATGAGATGACTATAGACCTGACAAAGCTAGAGTAGGCCATAAATTATTGTTAATCCTACGTGTGGAGTTCTTCGGCCTCTGGACAGTAAAATTTCCCCCTTTTGTATTTAAAGAGTGATGGTTAGTGAATTGTGACAGTAAAGTATTAGCAGGGTGTCTGTGCCCCGAGAGTAAGTGCTCATATCCTCCCCTGTTGAACTTTATGTAACTGTTATAAGGAGACTTTCCCGGACTAAGTTCCCACTCAGAACACACCATAAAAAATTCTCCACAGTTTCGTCTCCGAAATGTGATAGGGGTCGGGTCACACATCTTCAACAAGGTCTGAATCGCTGACTCTGCGACTCGCTGTGATGTTAGAAAACAATGAATCTCGAATATGAAAATATTCGCAGAAAATCGTGAGAGGGATGCTCAACCTGTAGGGTTGCGCGGTGAAATCTCGCACGTGGTTAATTCGGTTGAGACCACGTTACTACTATTTTGGATTGTTTAAAACTATGGCGACCTTCCGCTGCGAATCTCGTCAGCTATGAAACTTCCCAATAGAGTCCTAGGCGAATCGTACCTCACTGCGACTTGGCAATGGTTCCTTTGCAACAATTGCAGGTATGCACGTCAAAATTGTTGTGGGATCTAGCGAGTATATGGAGCCTGCGATCTGACAACAAAGCATCACGACCAGGTGACATTTCCCGCTCCCTTTAAAGCAGTGATAGAGAGATGCTCCGCTACAGTTCGCAGGTCGTCCCATTCTGGTCACTATGAATGAAAACAAAAAACCAACGTGAACAAATAAAATCTTCCATCGTTATCAAAGACTTAAATAGAAAATAAAGAATATGAATAGATAAAAAAATGTTAAATGGTCACTATGAATGAAATCAATAAAGAATACTAACGTGAATAAATTAAATGTGCAATCATTGTATTACTTAAATAGTAAATAAAGAATATGAATAGATAAAAATATGTTAAATGGTCACTATGAATGAAATCTATAAAGAAAACGATCGTAAGTAAATAAAATGTGCAATCATTATCAATGACTTGAATAGAAAATAAAGAATATGAACAAATAAAAAATGTTAAATGATCACTACAAATGAAGTAAATAAAGAAAACGAACGTGAATAATTGAAATGTTTAATCATTATGAATAGCTTAAATAGAAAATAAATATGAGTAATTAAAAAGCATTACTATGCATGAAGTAAATAAAAAAAAGATGAATAAATAAAATGTGAATTCCATATGAATATAAACATGTTAAAAATTATCACGTTTGATAAAAACTGTTTAGAAGATCCGTACGAATGAATAATAGGGATAAATAATACGAAGTTAGAAATCTTTTTTATTTCTTTTGACATTCGAACACTAGGTACATTACAAAATAGCAGCCAAGTGAAATACCATGCTGCCAGGTCAGAAATCACTTGCAGGCTTAATCCCTTGCTGAACGCAGTAGGCGGCGGTGACTCGCGTTCAACTACAGCAGTGGTTCCCAAACTATCTTACCTGACGCCCCTTTTTTGAGTCCAGTAGATCCGTACGCCCCCACTCCTCTCTTTTTTTTATATGAAATGATTCTTACATTTATTTCTTCGCATTGTAAAGGAAAACAGATTTCTGTTTGAATTACATTTTAAAAATGAAAGCCACTCAAACAAATTATAGTACATTCCAGTAGCTAAGAACGGAACATTTGGTTCAAAGTGAGCGAAAAAAAGTTTGAACATTAGCAAATTGGCAAAATTGAGTTACAATTTCAAGAATAGATAATTTGAAAATATTGCATATAATATTTGGAAATACTTATGAGACTAAGGGACAATTTCTGGTCAAATTTAGTGAGATAGATGCATGTATTTAATGACAGATATTTGTTTTTTTAATGATTTTATTATTCTATTAAAGAAGTAATTTCGAGCAGATGACTTCACGCCCCTCTTGCATCGTCCTCACGCCCCCCGAGTGGGGCGCACCCCCCAGTTTGGGAACCACTGAACTACAGTATATCGAGCGGGAATCCAGCAGGAGGCGTGCAACAGATCGTTCTGACATAAAACAGCCGAACAATCGCTAGACTTTCCACCATTTCTTGAATTTTTTAACATCGCACGAGTCACAGAGCTTAGTAACAGTTGCAGATGTGTGACCCCAGCCTTAAGCTCTCAATGGAATGACAAACATCCCTAATCGTGGTTAGATTAGGCATATCAAGTTCCACTTTTTTTTATTTTTTTTTCCTTTTTCAAATTCACATACACAATTGATTAATCTATCATTGCTACTTGCAATAAGATCCATATTTCGAGAAGTTTCCTCATAGTTATTGTTTTTATATAATTTTCTGCGATATCTCATCAAAATATCTTTTGATAACATCCTAACTTGGCCATAGTTATATCTGTTGATTTGCTACACTGTTGAAGAAAAAAAAAATTAATTTTAATTGGAAAATCCCGTAAAAATATACTGTTCTCAGCTGTATTTCAGTAAAATACAGGCGACCATAATTTTTACCCTACTTAGCTAATATCTTTTACGGGTTGGTGACCGTAACATCACTCCTTAAGGTCAATATATGTTTTTAAAACGGTAAATGCCCGGCAACATTTATTCCAGGATTTTTGCCGTTTTTTACAGGAACATTTTAAGTATAGTTATTAAGCCGCACTGAATGTCACCAATGTCTACTTGCAAGTGCTGGATCAAATGAGGCCCTTACATATTCAACAGCAATTCCTTGCATTTGGTTCTTGGTAACTTCAGCAAGATGGTCAATGGATTGTACTGGCTGACTATTATCGCAAGTTACTCAATTTTGTCTGTATTCCAAGTAAAAAAGGACAACATACTTCACTCAGTATTGTTTTTACTACCTTTAACTAATCCCTCTACAAAGTGAAACATTCTCTGGTTTTCATGTAAGACATAAAAGATAGGTTAATCAACTATCAATTCAACTAAAATTAATTTCAGCAACGAATTGAGTATTCGATTACCCTCGAGAATTATCGGTTATCCTTGCAGGTCATCTGTTACCCTTGTGAGTCGTCGGTTGCCTTCGTGATTCATCGGGTTTCCTGGTGAGTTGTCCATACTACTTGCCAGTCATTGGTTATCCTCATGGGTTGTCAGTTAATACTCATGAAGAGAAATATTATAGAATGAAGTATTATAAAGATTAAGTTTGATTGTGTTTTTCATCATGACCAATATTGTTCAACAATTCAGAATGATAAATTTCTGTTTACCTGTTTTGTGTTTATGACAAATTTACGTTCAAGTACAAATTTTGGCTGTGGGTTGTTTGATTGTTTGACAATGCCAGTTACCTGACTAGGTTTTTCTGTCATTTCTCTATTGTTCAAAAAAAAAAAAAAAAAAAATAAAATGTTTTTATCCTATTTTACTTATTGACGTCCTTCAACTATGTCTCACTTTTTATTGTACCCCGAAGAAGTGTATTGAAAATGCACGAAAGCGCTTGGTACTAAATCTTTCTATTATTTCCTACTGGCTTTTGCGTATATATATATATATATATATATATATATATATATATATATATATATATATATATATATATATATATATATATGTATATATGTATAAAGATGAATAAATAAAATGTGAATTCCATGTCAATATAAACATGTTAAAAGTAGAAAGTGTGGGGTAGGCAGATTGGTTTTGTTTTAGAGTGATTACGAGAAAGGAGTCATTTTGTTTAAAAGTAATTCAATAGCGATTCATCAGTATCACAATTTTTTTTTAGTAATGATGCCAAATTATAATTACGTTGTATAGACCCATATGTTGTGTTATTCGATATAATATTCCAGCAGAAATGCTATTCGCTAAAATAATGAATTTTAGAATAATTTGTAAATTTAGATCTGACTGAAAAACCTTACTCATACACAATTCACAAATCCAATAACAGTTCATTTTCTCAAGATAGCATGTCAATAATTGGTTTGAAACAATTCAGCATATATGAACAAGTATTTCAGGGAAGACTTATGATTGTGTGGGAAGTCAATCATCTGAGACCAATAATATTACAAATCATCTTCACATTACTTTATATATTCTCCTACCTTACAATATGTAACCTAATGTTAGTTAGATGTATTCATAGCTTTTTTCCTAAAGATATGGTTCACATTAAGGTAAGAAAGTGTGTGCCACCACAAATGAATTCTACTGCAGTTTGTTGATTCTATAACAGGTCACTTAATGCTTGAAATAAAATGATCTTTTTAGTGCTCTAGGAGTCACATCATTTTCGGCCAATATCATCACAGTAGTTATTCCATCGTATCCAGGCACTTTCCATATCTTTAGTTTTTAAATGACAACTTCGACTCCAAGCACAATGAATTCATTCATGGGCACATAAAGGTCTTCCTCAACTTTAGGTATATCAATCAGCTTATTCGCTTCATATCCCCTATCCATGACCTCACTAAAGTGTTCCATTCAACGTTGCCTTTCTTCATCCTTTGCTGTTATAACGGATCCAGCCCTCTTTTTAAAGGGTATATGCTTCTTCTTTGCCCCGGTAGATATTTTATCAATAATTCAATTAGCAATTCTTACACCATAGCCTCTCATTGTATTCATAACTTCGTCAGCCTCATCTGCTTTCCTGTTTAGATACTCTCTCCTGTCATTCATGGCTTTTCTTTTTATTTCACTATCAATACTGGAATATTTAGCATACTCTATCTTGTATTTTTCATTACCTTTGGAAAAACTTTCAACAATCAATTTCTGTCTTTGTCTCCTCTTCATAGTATCCCAAGTAACATTTGATATATATATATATATATATATATATATATATATATATATATATATATATATATATATTCATATATATATATTCATATATATGTGTATATATATATATATATATATATATATATATATATATATATATATATATATATATATTTGGGCTCAAGCCATGTCGTCCTGATGGAAGTTCCTTCATTAGTAGCTTCCTAGGTTATATGTGACTACAGTGATATATCCCAGAGAATTTACCGAAGGTACCCAGAATTCTAACTCCTGGAGCGAATATCCCTTAAAAATCTAAGAAGGGATATCGCGTAAGGACGGAATGGCACACCTCATAGCAATCTGCACCCCAGATAGAGTTTACATTCGAGGAGGTGTGGCAAAAATAAAAGGGGGACCCTTCAAAGGCCATCCCCGTTCCCTACTACTATCGATAGTACAACAGCGCCATCCCTACGATAGTGGTCATTCCTTTATTTGTAGCGATTTCGCTCGGTGGTATTTTCCGGCGATTGAATTTATTTCGATTGGTTAAAGGATTATTATTATGCTTTCTTCATCTTCTTCCGCCTTCGGAAAGTTGAGTATTGGGTCTTTACTTTGAATATGTTTTAGCTCTTGTTTCTCAATGATATTGAGTATTTATTGTGTTTCTAGAGCTAGTTCATTACTGGAGGCGCCATGGGCGCTGTCGTTCTTAGGCATGCGTTATTTAGTTAGCAGAACGACTTCCAGTTTTTAAATAGCCTTATTTAATTCTCGTAATTAATTAGCTATTTAGGCATATTCTTGTGAAGATGTGATTATATGCATAATTATTTCATTTTTCCTCTGTCGTTCGTATAGTTAGAGTTTCAGTGATTTAGGTAACCGAGAACTCGTCTAGCTTAGTTAGCCTAACCTAGACACTGTCTATACGTTCAACATTCCCCGTTTACCTTTGTGTTTTGTTTTCATTCCATTGGAGACTGATACCTCCTGTAATGTTATGAAACTTCTCACGTCTCTTCGGAGACTTAAAGGTAATCCCTTTCCCTCTGAGTGTAGTCCCAGACTACAACCCTTATAGCCATGCCTGAATATTATTCAGACATGGCTGACCTGGGGTTTGGTTTCTGCCTATCCCCTTAACCTTTGGTTGTGGTTATACCAGCAGGTTTTGGGATTTGGTCAGAATCTCAGAGTATTTAGTCTTATGTCGTTGACCTTCCGACAGGGTGAGTTGGTTGTGGGATACCTTTACTCCCCTGCCAACAAGGTTACCGACAATGGAGGTTAGTCCTCCATAATCGCTTTGGTTATGGTAGTATACAATTTTCTCCTTGCGACTAAAGACTTGTCCTGTGCCACAGTTCCTTGGGCTGAAAGTAATTCCCTTTTAGCCTAAGATAACGTGGCACTGGAATCCTGTTTCTCTTTGTGGGAGGAGGCGTAGTGTCGCCCCCTCCCCTTGACTGTGTCGGCAGTCTCTGGGTTGGAGAACTGAGTCTCTCCTAGCACCCGGATTCTGTCGATACCATACAGAAACAGAGTTCCTTTTATAGGTGCTAGGACTGTCAAGTTTGACAGTTCCTTTCACGATTGTTACAGGACCCTTTTCCCCTTCCCCTCACCCCTTTTTAATGATTTATCCATTTCCTTTTAGGCTGACATCCTGCATCCTTTCCTTAACGGTAGAGTGCTGGATGCAGCCAGACTACCTCTCTCATCCTGCCCGCGGGCGGGTATACTGCCGCCTGCCGGCCTGGCCGACAACCAAGATTGCTGCCGACAGTCCATGACTGTCGGCAGCTACCAACGCTGTCGGCGGCTGCCGACGTTGCCGGCGGTTGTCGCATGATAGCCTTTTTGCCGGCCTGGCTGGCAACCAAGATGGCTGCCGACAGTCATGGACTGTCGTCAGCTGCCGACATTGCCGGCGGTTGCCAACGTTGTCGGCGACTGCCGACGTTGTCGGCAGTTGTCGGCATGATAGCCTTTTGCTGGCCTGGCCGGCAACCAAGATGGCTGCCGACAATCATGGACTGTCACCACTTGCCGGCCTGGATGGCAGTGGCGCCCATGATGGCTGTGAGTGGTTAGTCCCTTCTGTTCCCGAGGTTCTCAGTCCTCCCTTGGACTGTAGCTATAGGTTCTGTTGCCTGTATGCTGCCGGCAGGGCCGGCAACGCGGCGCGCCGACTGTACCAGTACTGTCGGTGGGTTGCTGGCAACAGTACTGTAGCTATATAGAAGCCTGAATGTTACATTCTCCCCTTCTATTAGAACCTCCTTTCGGTAAAAAGGTAGTCTATTAGACTTTTCTTCCTTAATTACTGTATATAGTTACAGTAAAGGATAGTCCTTTTTTCCATACTGTTTCTCTCTCTGTCTCGCTAGGTCTGCAACATGCCAGATATACTGCTGTATAGGTTATACAGATAGCCAGTATATCTCAGTATAGAATATACTGTAGATAGAAAACTACTATATTTCTTATACTAGTGTTTTTTTTCCAATATATTTTGGATATCCAATTCGGGCAATTGCTGAGCCTATTCCTATATTGAATGAATATGATTTCTTCAATATCCTGATTAGAAATAAGTTTAGGATTATCCTGCAATATTAAATGTTTCAGGCAAGAGTAATACACTCTTATCCCGTAAAGGGTACAGCCCCTTTTTTCTTTGAGTCTCCCTGATCAGGAAACTCTATGATTTAATATAGTAGGAAGACTACAGCAAATGACCCGAGTAGGATGTTCATTTATATGTCTTTATTTTTCTGTTCCATCTAGTGCTAGATGGACCCTACTGTCATATGCTGCCTTTTAGGCAGCATAATGATAAGACTGCATTACATAGGTACAGTAGTTGATATGTTGCAATTTACACTTTTGCAATTTAGAAACTACAGTACCATGTTACAGTAGTATTTCCTAACTTACCTTGGGTATCCTCCAGGGAGTTTTCTGCTGATACCGCTTATATATTCAAGGAATAATTTCTTCAATAGTCTGATTTGAAATCAGTCATCCTGACCCCACAGTATTAACAATTTTGGAATAGTTAATTGATACTTCTCTACCCCTAAGGGTAAATATCCCTTCTACTTGAATTTTCTCACAGAGAAAGCTCCATGTAAGTTAATACTGAGGGGAGGTAGCAGCATTTGCTCGCGGAGGTATACAGGTATGAATCTCCTACTATCCCTTTATAGCTTCTATCCTAAGCTATTCTGTTGTAGATGACATTTACATGTTGATTATTAAAGTAATAATCCATTATATACTCATTTGGTTTTCCTTTCTTTACAGAAGGAACACCAGATACCTTGTACGCCAGTCCGCTGCAGAGCCAAGGGTAAGGACTTTTACGGTCATAATACTTGCAGGCTACATGCCCCCTGCAATATTATTTCCGGATCCCTACATTATTGGAACCCACAGGATTGCAATATATGTTGGACATTGATGTCTGAAGGTTTTGATAATCCCAAGTCTACAGAGACTGGGTGAGAGGCTTCCAAAAGATCTCTCCGGGACCTTTCCTACCTAATGATAGGATGAGTAAGCTATTATTTCCAGAGCTAAGTGGGGAAATAGTTGTGCCTCAGGAGTCAACTACGTTCCCTGACGGCGAGAAAACCTTTGGGATCGAGGGCAAGAAGTGCCTTAAGGTAGAAGAGAAATATGTTGTATCGGACTTTCCTCCGCCTCTGCCGGATAAAGAGCCATCGATGTCAACATCTTCGTCTTTTACCCCTCTATTGGATAATGTGGTACAATTATGTATCCAACTGAAGAATCAGATAGAGAGCTTTAGTAAACAAAGCAAAAAGCGGGAAGTAAAACACAAGATAGAACCTCGTAAAGCTCCTCTTGTTGCTTCCCACGGGTCAGTTAAACGACCCATGAATCAAGACCTTCCTTCATGCTCCTTAACCAATCCCTGGAGGTTTGCGGAGCAGATGTCGATTTCAAATGGCAATCTCTTCATTTCAGAGAAAGTAGGTACTGTTCCCTTAGACAAAATCCAATTTTGGCCAAGCTCTGAGGTTTTCCCTAATTGTTGGGTTCGACTGAGGTTCGACAATTTAATGTATGTCTCCCTAAATTGTCCAATTTGCTCTTGTTTAATGAACACGAGTCAAAGGAGAGACTGGCGACATCCCTTTCTCTACAAAACTTCATAGAGTTGTGTTCAACTTACGAGAACACCCCAGACATGCTCATGGTCTTAGCCAAAATGCATATGGCTACCTTGGTAAAGGACCTTTATGCCTTTATGAAGGCTAGGAGAGCATGTAGAGAGTTTGTTTTGCTGCTGCAACGGTGAAACACGAAACAAGGAAGCTAATATCTTCCAACATCTGGGGTAAATACCTCTTCCCACAAGAGGTCATTAAGGAAGTAATTAAGAATGCCGCCATGGAGAACATAAGTCTTCCCCAAAAATGGGGCATTCCCTCAAAGAGAAAATCTTCTGTGGTTGTGGGTCCCCAACCTAAAAAGAAGATCGAAAATACTGGAAATATCTATTATTCTAGTGACCAAGATGCTACAGGCAGATGGTCAAAAGTCTAAACCTACTGGCAGTTCGAAGCATAAAGACGCTTCGGCTAGGAGGAACATTCCCTCAGGATCACAGGACCTTCGATCCTTCGGTCCAGAACCTATTCAAGATGAGCCATTGATGGGGAACAGAAATGTCCCTACTATTATCTCCTTAGCTCCTCCTACAGTTCAAAACCCTCCTGGAGGAGTATACCTGAGAGCTATAGAGCATACAGGTAGTAAGAAAGCTACGGCTCATCGAGTCCCAGGTAAGGCTATTTTGTGTTCACAAGAAGGACTCAAGAGGTCTCTGAGTCATTCTGAACCTGTCGCTACTCAACAAGTTCATAAAAAACTGCAAGTTCTGAATGTTAATCCTTCTGGACATATGGACCTTGTTCCAACTAAGGGTGTTCGTAGTCTTGTCAGACCTGAAAGGTGTCCTCTGGATCCTTCCAGTCAACCACCCCCCTTCCTCCTGACTAGGATTCATGTCACGGAGAGTAACATTCATCCTAGAATATATACGTATCAGACTCAAAGTCCTAAGTATCTTCATAGTGATGACCCGGTTCCTGGGACATCACAGATGCAAGATATGCCTCTAGAAGTCTCGACTTTCTCCAGCTCTAGGGTTTCGATGGCTTAAAAACCATCGAAGCCCTCAGTCACATCAGCTCCTTTTTCCCTCTGGAAGTTAAAAGGAACTCGCGAGGTCTGTCAGGAGATTCAGCTAATCGATCAGATTCCCAAAATGCCAACAAGGAAAAGTGCTAAACTTTCCCCAGTTCGCAATAGTGATAGACCTAGTGCAAAGTGTACATCGGAAAGATGCGTTAAGAGCCTGGAGAAGACACGCATCAAACGCTTGAAGAGATAAAAAAAGACTGAGATCGGTCCTCTTTAATCGCTTCTTTAACAAAAGTTAAAACACGAAAGTCCCAGGACTCTGCTGGTCCTTTCGGGGGCGGGGAAGCACCCTCCAAACAGATCAGACTCCCTACGTCTGAGCTGGTACACCGAAGCGATAATAAGACGTCACAATCGAACGTCTCGTACAGTCTTAGTGATGTTACCCATCCTTTTCCTAAAGGGATGGCACCTAACAGCAGTTCATTTACATTTGATCCACGATGTTACGGTGGAGACTCTATCACGTTCCAAGGCGATAGAGTTGGAATGGTCCATGGACGCAGACATATTCCCTCCCAAATGGGAACAAGTCCCGGAACTGCAGTTCGACCTCTTCATCATGAGCGTCTTCAAGAAACTACCTCGCTAAATAGCCCCATACGAGGATCCTCTAATGGGTCTGATAGACTAGATGAGGCCGGTCCTAGCTCCGATCCTAGGTATATTTCCGAGGGTTCAGAAATTAACTGCCTTCGGTTTATCACAGAGAACCCAAACCCTTCATTTCATGAATTTCTAGCACTAGCGGCTAGAAAAAGGTTTGGGATCTCAGAAGGCAATATAGAATTCTTAGAAGAATACAAGGCTAAGTCTACAAAAAGACAATATGAGTCTTCCTGGAAGAAGTGGGTGGAGTTTGTTAAATCAAAAGGACCTAAAGAAATTTCTATGAACTTCTGTCTGTCCTTCTTTGTCCACCTTCATAGCCAGGGGTTGGCGGCCAATACAATGAATACGTGCAAATCGTCCTTGACTAGACCTCTCCTATATGTCTTCCAAGTGGATCTGGGAAATGAAATCTTTAACAAGATTCCGAAAGCATGTGCTAGACTTAGGCCTGCAGCACCACCAAAGCCTATCTCTTGGTCTTTGGACAAGGTCTTACATTATGCCTCATCGGTGAACAATGAAGATTGTACTCTTAAGGATCTAACCCAAAAGGTTATTTTCCTGTTTGCAATAGCCTCTGGGGATAGAGTTAGTGAAATAGTGGCTCTATCGAGAGATGAGGGCCACATTCAGTTCACAGATTTAGGAGAACTCAATCTCTTCCCTGATCCATCATTTCTCGCTAAAAACGAGCTACCCACTAAGAGGTGGGGTCCCTGGAGAATCTGTCCTCTGAAGGAAGATGTCTCTCTATGTCCTGTAGAGTGTCTAAAGGTCTATCTTCGTAGAACTTCGGACTTCAGGGGAGGTCAGCTCTTTAGAGGAGAAACTTCGGGATCAAATTTATCTTAAATCAACTAAGGGCGAAGCTCACCTACTTTATTCGTAGAGCGGATCCGGACAGTACTCCCGCAGGTCATGATCCGAGAAAGATTGCTTCATCACTGAACTTCTTTCAGTACATGGACTTTGAGCGTCTTCGTTCATACACTAGATGGAAATCATCCAGAGTGTTTTGCAAACACTACGCAAAACAAGTGCACGAACTGAAACACTTTGTAGTGGCGGCAGGTAGTGTTTTAAAACCTGCCCCGTAATTTTTTGTGATACACTATTTTGGTTTGGGTCCTCACTTGTCCTCGGACATGTTCTGGATAGGAATCATCCAGGATGTTCTACAAACACTATGCTTTGCTAGTCCATGATCTGAAGCAATATGTGGTGACGTCAGGTAACTTATTTACTCTGCCGTTTATTCTACGATGAACAGATAATTGACTGGGACTGTCAATTAAGGGGAGAGGAAGTCATCCTTTTTAAGTATGCCTTCTTTTATTTATGTGTTACCATGGTAGCACTAGCTCTGTTCTAAAATCCCAGGTGTGGAATTATACAGATAGCCCTAGTGCCGGTGTACGAAGTACATAGGGCAGTTAATGGTAACCAGTACAGGTTTTATGAAGAGTGGTTATCTTTTACCTTCTCTTCAATCTAGAGTGGCATTTCTTGACTTCATTCCTTCAAGAAAGAAATACGATTCCTGTACTTGTTTCAGGTATAATCCCATTGTCAAACTACATTCGTTTTGCTAACTATCTCTTGTAGTCATTTATTAAAAATAAATGTCTATTTGAATGTAGTGCGTCCATCTTCGCCAGACAATTGTATCTATACATGCCAGACTTTTTATTTACCTAGAATGCATCCTTCACATATTTGTATGCACCTAAGGTTAGACATAAGAGACACTGATGTCTTGTTGACCAAATATACAACTTGAGACTATTTGTATATTCAGTGTGTACTTAAGTTTGGTCATACTATTTATGTTAACCTTGAAATCCCTTTTCAACTGTCTAGATGACTCTTCCCTGTAGGAGGCAGGAAGCACTAACATTGTTTATGATTAGTGATGATGACATATAACGGTATTGTCACAAGTCTCATATGGTCAGTATGACCATTGAAAAGGTTGATATAAGGTTTAGGCACTGATGGAAAATCCACAGATACATTAATGCTCTGGCATGCTTCCATCAGCACGACATGGCTTGAGCCCAAAAAACGGATTTTGAGCGAAGCGAAAAATCTATTTTTGGGTGAGATAGCCATGTCGTCCTGATGGACCCACCCATTTCTTCTGCAGAAGAGATCTTCAGTTCCCTCCCGTAAGTACTGTATATGTAACAGCCTATGCTCAATGCTACAAGGAATGGCCACTATCGTAGGGATGGCGCTGTTGTACTATCGATAGTAGTAGGGAACGGGGATGGCATTTGAAGGGCCCCCCTTTTATTTTTGCCACACCTCCTCGAACGTAAACTCTATCTGGGGTGCAGATTGCTATGAGGTGTGCCATTACGTCCTTACCCGATATCCCTTCTTAGATTTTTAAGGGATATTCGCTCCAGGAGTTAGAATTCTGGGTACCTTCGGTAAATTCTCTGGGATATATCACTGTAGTCACCATATAACCTAGGAAGCTACTAATGAAGGAACTTCCATCAGGATGACATGGCTATCTCACCCAAACATAGATTTTTCGCTTCGCTCAAAATCCGTTATATATATATATATATATATATATATATATATATATATATATATATATATATATATATATATATATATATATATATAAATATATATATATATATATATATATATATATATATATATATATATATATTCATATATATATATATATATATATATATATATATATATATATATATATATATATATATATATATATTGGAGTAGGGAGACGCGTTCTGTTTTTTTCATTCATTTATTTGCGCCGACGTTTCGTATCAAATCCAGAACAATCTAACATAAGAAATCACAGTAAAAGTTGCAAAACACACATAGATACCAGTCATTTTAATATAATAGGAAAAACCCGACATATAGACGAACTAACCACCCTTGAATCAATAATGATTAAGCTAACTGTACCTTCTCTTAACCACCAGTCGTCTTCCACCCAATTGTTTATTGCCTAATTACCTGTTGTTTTGTTTACACTCCCTTCCATATCAATTTTCCATGTCAGTTCTCCTTACGCTACCGCTGTGGGTAGGTGTCTTGTTCGTTTTATTATTATTATTATTATTATTATTATTATTATTATTATTATTATTATTATTATTATATATCTTTCTATCATTGTTATTATTATAATTATTATTGAATTAATTTGTTTCTCTATATTCGCTCCAAGCCCTTTCACTGTTATTCTGTGTTTCTGTTTTTACTCTGTTTTTATTCTTAATTTATTAAAAAGCTTTTTAATTTTGGTGTTGGTAAACGTTGTGTGTATCTTTTTACTTATACACAATTAACTTGTAATCGTTTCAGCCTGGAAAATGTATCAAGCTGATACGAAACGTCGGCGCAAATAAATGAATGAAAAAAACAGAACGTGTCTCCCTACTCCAATATGTTTATGCTTGAGTAATTGCTCCTGTCTCCATACTTATATATATATATATATATATATATATATATATATATATATATATATATATATATATATATATATATACATATATATATATATATATATATATATATATATATATGATAAATTTTGCACATTTTTACGTGTTTTTTCATATTCAAATAAGCCATATATATTTTGATATATTAATGTCTGGATTCTCTTAACGACCTCGGGATCAGAGCCCCAGGCGAAATCTCACAAAGACAAGAGCTTGGCTCCGGCCGGGAATCGAACCCTGGTCGGCAAGCTTATATAGACAGTGACTAACCCATTCGGCCGAATGGGTTAGTCACTGTCTATATAAGCTTGCCGACCAGGGTTCGATTCCCGGCCGGAGCCAAGCTCTTGTCTTTGTGAGATTTCACCTGGGGCTCTGATCCCGAGGTCGTTAAGAGAATCTAGACATTAATATATCAAAATATATATGGCTTATTTGAATATATATATATATATATATATATATATATATATATATATATATATATATATATATATATATATATATATATATATATATATATATATATATATATATATATATATATATATATATATATATACGGAGGAGAGAGAGAGAGAGAGAGAGAGAGAGAGAGAGAGAGAGAGAGAGAGAGAGAGAGAGAGAGAGAGAGAGAGAGAGGACGCCTAGCTTGTGTTTACGAAAGATATTTCATTCGGGTCATAATATATTTCCAAACTAAACATCGATCCTTTTTGTTAACAAGTTGTTCGTGAGAATGTCATAGCAAATAACACAACAAATATACCATATGATTATAAGTTAGAATAATAATAATAATAGACTTAAGATCTGGAGAAATTATACTGAATTTACGTTCATCCATAATTTTTCGTGGTTCCTTTACCATCACACCCCTTACAGCTCTAACAAGTACTACCCCGGCCCACCGTCGTCCTCCCCCCGCCCGTTGCCCTCCCCCTAACAACCAAACTCTCTTACATCTGAAATTCTAGAATCTATAGATATTGGGGGTGAAAGAGGGGGACATTTGCTTTTGACTGTAAGTACTGAATGCGCATACAATACCTGCCTCATCAACTTATATTATTATGGCTGTATACAAAGATCGCATTTAAACAGTTTCCAACTTTCCAATAAATACCCGGGGAATGATAATGAAAAATCAGAACCAACGTCTGCTCAATAAATAAATCTATCTATTGTTAGAAGTAAAAGACTTGAAGAAAAGGGCCAAGATTCTGCTAATCACTATCATGACTACCCAAGATTCTGCTCATTATGCTCATACGATATCGAGCATATATAGCTGGATTTGTGTTTATTAAATTGAAGCAAGCGCACACCTAGATAATTCACAGCGTGCCGAGAAGAAATTTCTAAGAATTTAGATTGGGAAAATGTAGGAATTAACATGAATGAAGAATACCTTAACAACTCAAGTTTTGCAGATTACAGATCTTTTAGTGAATCATGGGAGGAATTGCAAAAGACTTTAGAAGATTTGAATAGAGAAATCAGAAATGTATGACTGAAAATGAATATGAGTAAAACCAGGACAATGTTCAATGAAAAAGCAGTAATAACAAATAAGAGTTATGGATGAAACTCTATTGATTCTGGCCGGGGTACCAGCCACCCGTTGAGATACTATTGCTAGTATTGTTTGGTTCTTTGACTGGCCAGACAGTACTACATTGGATTCCTCCCACTGGTTACGACTCAATTTTTCTTTGCCTACACATACACCGAATAGTCTGACCTATTTTTTCCACATTCTCCTCTGTCCTCATACACCTGATAACACTGAGATTACTAAACAATTCTTCGGTTTAAAGGTTAATTACTGCACTGTAATTGTCCAGTGGCTACTTTCCTCTTGGTGAGAATAGAAGAGACTCTACTTATGGTAAGCAGCTCTTCCAAAATCAAACTATTGTCCTCTTGTCTTGGGTAGGGCCATAGCCTCTGTACCATGGTCCTCTAGTGTCTTGGGTTGGATTTCTCTTGCTTGAGGGTGCACTCGAGCATAAGATTCTATCTATTTCTCTTCCTCTTGTATTTTTTTTTTATAGTTTATGCTTGAAAGATCTATTCTAATGTTATTACTGTTCTTAAAATAGTCTATTTTATTTGTTCATTACTTCTCTTGTTTACTTATTTCTTTATTTCCTTTCCTCACACTTGGCTATTTTTTCCTGTTGAAGCCCTTGGGCTTATAGTTTCATGCTTCACCAACTAGGGCTGTAGCTCATAATAATAATAATAATAATAATAATAATAATAATAATAATAATAATAATAATACGTACTTAGGACAGACAGTGAGTGTTTTCCTGGACACGAGACCAAAATTTTAAAGAACGATAAGCATGTAATGGAACGTTTCGGAAAAAAAAGGGTTA
>NW_027168704.1:530000-590000 GCF_036898095.1 Palaemon carinicauda
ATATATATATATATATATATATATATATATATATATATATATATATATATATTATTATTACTATCCAAGCTACAACCCTAATTGGAAAAGCAAGATGCTATAAGCCCAGGGGCTCCAATAGGGAAAAATAGCCCAGTGAGGAAAGGAAATAAGGAAATAAATAACTGAAGAGAACAAATTAACAGTAAATCATTCTAAAAAAAGTAACAACGTCATAACAGATATGTCATATATAAACTATTAACAACGTCAAAAACAAATATGTCATATATAAACTATAAAAAGACTCATGTCCGCCTGGTCAACAAAAAAGCATTTGCTCCAACTTTGAACTTTTGAAGTTCTACTGATTCAACAACCCGATTAGGAAGATCATTCCACAACTTGGTAACAGCTGGAATAAAACTTCTAGAGTACTGCGTAGTATTGAGTCTTATGATGGAGAAGGCCTGGCTATTAGAATTAACTGCCAGCCTAGTATTACGAACAGGATAGAATTGTCCAGGGAGATCTGAATGTAAAGGATGGTCAGAGTTATGAAAAATCTTATGCAACATGCATAATGAACTAATTGAACGACGGTGCCAGAGATTAATATCTAGATCAGGAATAAGAAATTTAATAGACCGTAAGTTTCTGTCTAACAAATTAAGATGAGAATCAGCAGCTGAAGACCAGACAGGAGAACAATACTCAAAACAAGGTAGAATAAAAGAATTAAAACACTTCTTCAGAATAGATTGATCACCGAATATCTTAAAAGACTTTCTCAATAAGCCAATTTTTTGTGCAATTGAAGAAGACACAGACCTTATATGTTTCTCAAAAAGAATTTGCTGTCGAGAATGACACCTAAAATTTTGAAAGAGTCATACAAATTTAAAGAAACATTATCAATACTGAGATCCGGATGTTGAGGAGCCACTGTCCTTGACCTACTTACAATCATACTTTGAGTTTTGTTAGGATTCAACTTCATACCCCATAACTTGCACCATGCACTAATTTTAGCTAAATCTCTATTAAGGGATTCACCAACCCCAGGTCTACATTCAGGGGATGGAATTGATGCAAAGAGAGTAGCATCATCTGCATATGCAACAAGCTTATTTTCTAGGCCAAACCACATGTCATGTGTATATAGTATGAAAAGTAATGGGCCAAGAACACTACCCTGTGGAACACCGGATATCACATTCCTATACTCACTATGGTGCCCATCAACAACTACTCTTTGATTTCTACTACTTAAAAAATCAATAATAATGCTAAGAAACGACCCACCCACTCCCAACTGTTTCAGTTTGAAAACAAGGGCCTCATGATTAACACGGTCAAAGGCAGCACTAAAATCAAGGCCAATCATACGAACTTCACGACCACAATCAAGGGATTTCTGTACTGCATTGGAGATTGTAAGAAGGGCATCACATGCTCCAAGGCCTTTACGAAAACCAAATTGCAAACTAGGGAATAGATGATTACCTTCAGCAAATCTATTAAGACGTTTTGCCAGAAGACGTTCAAAAACTTTAGATAATATGGGAGTTATGGAAATTGGGCGGTAATCAGTGGGACTTGAGCTACCACAAACACATTTACATAGAGGAGTAACATTACCAATTCTCCAACAAGTGCTAAAAGCTCCTCTTCTTGCTAACTTGCACAAAATAACAGATAACTTTGGAGCTAAGAAATCTGCTGTCTTTATAAAAAACAAAGGAAAAATACCATTTGGGTCTACACCTCCATAAGCATCAAGGTCCATCAACAGAGCTTTAATCTCACGAGATCGAAAAGCTAAACTAGTTAGTTTAGCCTCAGGAAAACAGGAATGAGGAAGTTCAAGTTTTTCATTACTCTGTTTACTGTCAAAAACATCAGCCAAAAGGGTTGCCTTTTCCTTTGGACAGTGAGTGACTGAGCCATCTGGTTTAAGTAAAGGAGGAACTGTTGCATCTACACCAAATAGTGCAGATTTAAGGGTAGACCACCATTTATGTTCCTGAGTTATACCAGAGAGGGTTTCTTTTATGATTAAATTGTACTCCTTTTCAGTTGAGGCATAAACTCTCTGAGCAAAAGCTCGAAGCTGAGTATAGTTGTTCCAGGTCAAATCTGATCTGTTACCCTTCCAAAGGTGATAGGCCTCCTGCTTCTCCAAATAAGCACGTCTACAATCATCATTGTACCACGGTTTGTCCTTCATTCGGTACCTTAGCACACGAGAAGGGATACGCCTATCAATTATGTTGACTAGATTCTCATTCAAAGAGACAACAGGATCTACACTATTATATAATTGTGACCAATTCAAGCACAAAAGATCATGCAAAATCCCATTCCAGTCTGCTTGGGATTTCATATAAATTTTACAGGAATATGATATATCAGGGACAGGCGGCTCAGTCTTCACTAATAATGAAATCAAGGCATGATCAGAAGTCCCGACTGGAGAATCAACCTTACTAGTTATAACGCCAGGGGAGTCAGTGTATACGAGGTCCAAGCAATTACCAGACCTGTGAGTAGCTTCATTTATGATTTGCTCACAGCCTGATTCAGAGGCAAAGTCTAAAGCTCTTAAGCCATGGCGATCGGTAGGAGAGATAGAACTTAACCACTCCCTATGGTGAGCATTAAAATCACCAACAAAGACAAAAGAAGCCTTTCTATCATTTTCTTGTATCTTAGCCATAATGGTAAGAAGACAATCGAAGATAGAATCATCCATGTCTGGATTCCGGTAGATCGAACACAAATAAAAGTTGTTATGCCTGCCACAAACTTTTATTACCTGAATCTCATGACATCCACATTGATAGCAGGACTTATGAGAAGCAGGGTACTGGTCCTAAAATACACAGCCATTCCCCTGGCCCTAGGAATGGCATCACGTTTCAGCATTATTGGCTTCTTAAAACCAGTTATAAGGAGCTCAGATGAGTGCCTCATATTAGAAACCAAAGTTTCTGAGCACAAAAGAATATCATACTGTCTGGACGCAACTGTAAGGTCTTGGATATTTGCATGAAGACCACGAATATTGCAATACAGAAGACGACATTGACGAAATCTAGGACGTACTGGTCCCGGATTTTGCTCAATGTCTCCAGACAGCATAAGAATTAATAGAAATAAAAAAGAGACATCATACTTAAAAACTAGATTAACAAGAATTATAACAAAAACAATATGTACAGAATAATAAAAAAAGTGATTGATGATACCCATAGACTATAGTAAAAAGTCGGAAAAACTGGTCAACATGGAGGAGCCGATACACCATGCAAGGCTAAATACCCTCCAGGATAGCCACTTCAACTGAAGGGAGGACAGTAAGGATGGTTTTGAGAAGAAAAAATCAGAAAAAGGAAAAGACAACCTCTTGATAAACCACCAGGCATCCATGGTAATTCTAATAAGCCTGCCCAACACACCATTTCAAAAAAACAAGAGGAAGAAAAAAAATAAAATAGAATAGTGTGCCCGAGTGTACCCTCAAGCAAGAGAACTCTAACCCGAGACAGTGGAAGACCATGGTACAGAGGCTATGGCACTACCCAAGACTAGAGAACAATGGTTTAATTTTGGAGTGTCCTTCTCCTAGAAGAGCTGCTTACCGAAGCTAAAGAGTCTCTTCTACCCTTACCAAGAGGAAAGTACACTGAACAAATTGCAGTACAGTAATTAACCCCTTGGGTGAAGAAGTGTTAAGTATCTCATTGTTGTCAGATGTATGAGGAAAGACGAGAATATGTAAAGAATAGGCCAGACTATTCTGTGTAAGTGTAGGCAAAGAAAAAATAAGCCGTGACTAGAAAGAGGGATCCAATGCATTACTGTCTGGCCAGTCAAAGGATCCAATACCTCTCTAGTGGTAGTATCTCAACGGGCGGCTGGTGCCCTGGCCAACCTACTACCATATAAATATGTATATATATGTATATACACTATAGGCTATATATATATATATATATATATATATATATATATATATATATACTATATATATATATATATATATATATATATATATATATATCTATATATGTACATATATATATGTATATATGTATATATGTATATAAATATATATATATATACATATATATATATATATATATATATATATATATATATATATATATATATATATCCACAAACACACATTCATAGAGGTGTGTGTGTGCGTGTGTATGTGTGTGTGCACGTGTGCATATAGCTAACAGGTGATAAGCATAGAATATGTACAGTATTATATCCACGAAAGAACAGTGACATCATCGGACATAATGTCATCACTCAGACAAAATGTATTACCTTCAATCCAGTCTTTTCACTTTTATTTCATCGATATATGTATATATATATATATATATATATATATATATATATATATATATATATATATATACATATATATATATATATATATATATATACATACATATATATATATATATATATATATATATATATATATATATATATATATATATTGTTATTCTTGGCAGTCATTGCGCCACTTTTTTTCAAACAAAAGACCCCGCCAGCAAGGACCAGTCAAAATGCCACAACCATTTGGACTCTACAGAACCTTACCACCTCTGCCCACCTATCCTATGCTCGTCTACTCCCTTGAGGTCTCATTTTCAGACATCTTTAAGAACCACGTGGCTGGTCAACGTCACAACAAAGGAACCATGGAGAAGTCAGGAGTAGGCCTATTGATGGGGGTTGTCGGGAGACGAGGAAAAGGCCGATGACCAATGGGACATCGGTCAGGCCAATTATCCCCCCCTGCGGATGGGCATCTTCCTTCGCTTACCAACCTCCACGAGAGCAACATCATCTTTCTTCGCTCTCAAGACTCCATCAGAGCAGGACCTGTGACACGTCCTCCACAAGGGAGAAAACAGAGTCCTTTTTATCAAGGTAAAGTACTTGAGATTCTCATCATCCTCACCCAGCCTTCCATCTCCTTCCCTTATCACATTCCCCCCTTTCCTTTATCCTAGCAAAAGATCTTACCCACTGAACCTTTTTTTTATCGCATTTTTTATATTCCAACCACGTGTTCCGTTTGCTCCTAGTCTTAAGTAATTCACTCTGTGACAGTGTTGATTCTCATGTGTAGTGTTTAAATTCCTAAGTTTTGCACTTTCATTTGATCTGCTTAAAGGTTTTAACCACACGACTTCATTGTGTTCCCAGCCTGTAGAAGTAAGTGATTGGTTAATAATTTAATCTATTTCCCTTTCCAGAGAATGAGATTGCTGTGCTGAAATCATCCATGGTCCAACCAACTCCCCGTGAGCACGTGACAATTCAACAATATCTTTTGCCGTTGTGCTCCCCTTTCTATTTATTTTTCTTTATCAAATTATATTGTAAATATATCTTATTTTGCCAGTATTCCTTGTCTTATTGCCGACTGGCGACCTTACCATTGTTCTTTTTCTTTGTTGTTGCCCTGAGTTCCTTAAGCAAGGCCAGACTTACAAGCACGGGCGTAACAATATATATATATATATATATATATATATATATATATATATATATATGTATATATATATATATATATATATTTATATATATATTATTATTACTTGCCAAGCTAGAAGCTACAACCCTAGTTGGAAAAGCAGAATGCTATAAGCTCAGGGGCTCCAACAGGGAAAATAGCCCAGTGAGGAAAGGAAACAGTTTTAAGAAGAGTAACAACATTAAAATAAATATCTCCTATATTAACTATATAAACTTTATCAAAACAAGCGGAAGAGAAACAAGACAGAACAGCGTACCCGCATGTACCCTCAAGCAAGAGAACTCTAACCCAAGAGAGTGGAAGACCATGGTACAGAGGCCATGGCACTACCCAAGAATAGAGAACAATAGTTTGATTTTGGAGTGTCCTTCTTCTAGAAGAGCTGCTTACCATAGTTAAAGAGTCTCTTCTACCCTTACCAAGAGGAAAGTGGCCACTGATCGTTCGTTCGTATTGTATTAAAGCCAATACTTCTTGTTGGCACAGGCCTTTCCCTTGGTCATCCCGTAGGTAACCTGCAAATTGTAAGGTTGGTTGATCATTTAAAAAGGAAATTTGAAAAGTTTTTAGTAGTAGAGATAGTTGTGAGCAGGGTAAGGATGATGGTGGTAGTAAGAGAGGGCCATCATGTCACGGATAGTGGTAGTTAGAAAAGGGGGGTTGTAAGGCCTTTAAATAGTAGGAAAAGGTTGCAGGTGGGGTTGTCCAACCCTTTACTCACTAGGGTCCCTGCGGAAAGTTTTTAGTAGTAGAGTAAGTTCAGAAAAATACAGATGATGATGTGAATAGGGCCTTACGGTGAGGGGATGAGATGGTTTAATGAGTTTTCTGAGGTCATTACCTTGGTGGGGGTAGTCTTGTAAGCAATTGTCAGTGTCTCTCTATGTTTTCAACAATTGCTTTACCCAGTGTGGCTGCAGCCTGCCAGGCCTGTGGTGAGTTGGTGTTTATTTGTAGGTCACCTCTCAGCAGAGTTGTTTCCCTACACTCTAATAGGTAGTGCAGAAGGGCCTGTTGTGGTGTGACATCACAGTGTTCACATGGTCTTTAAGTGTTATCCACGATTTCCCAGTTAGCCTTGTATCCCAGTCTGAGCCTGCTCTCTTGGGGTGTATCTGTCTATGGGTGGAGGCTCTAGCTCCGTGGCCCATTTGTACCATGTAGAGGAGGGAGAGCCATTCCCTATCCACTTGTGTAGCTCCTTGATTAAATTGTCTTTGAGATGTGACTTTACTTTATTTTTAATCTGTTGTAGTGCAGGCTGTATGTGCACCTGTACACTTTGTATGTGTCTGGTGCTTTTGGCTAGTTCATCAGCCTTTTCATTCCCTGGTATCCCGATGTGACTGGAGATCTAGTTTAGTCTCTTTTATTGTGCTGATACAAAAGTGCTTTGATATTAGCTCGTACGGCCTTGTTTTCTTTATTCTTTTCCTGTTGCAAGGCTTACATTGAGGATCGTGAATCAGTATGTATGACTACTGGTCCTTCCTCATTTTCAATAGAGTATTGTAGTGCTTGTTTTATTGTTGGATGTCCTCCAGCAGGCCGTAAGGTTACTGGAGAATACTGCAGCTCCCGCTGTTTGGGTTCCAGTGTCTACAGTACTGTCAGTATAGTAGATCTGTGCCCCTACTGTTTCTGCTAAGTGGATTGCTTCCTGGGCTGCATTTCTAAGTTCCTCCATTGTGCAGTCTTCCTTTGCTCTTGGAAGCTTAGTATATCTGAAGGTTGCTACTTGTTTCTTCCAAGGTGGGATGGGCACTGCACCCTGCGCTGAGTCTGTTCTTAGCTGCATGATATCTTCAGTTGGGCCCAGGCTCTTTATGTTGTCGCTATGGTCTTTGCCATAGGAGTTTGGGGTTAGAACCTCAGGGTGCTTTGATAGTTCCTCTCGCACCATCCTTTTGGTTATAGAGTCTCTGTCTGAGAGGAAAATCTTTGCAATTGTGGATGCATTTCTTTGTGCATTCCTGTCTTCAAGGGATGGTAGTCCAGTCTCCATCCTTAGGTTACACAGTCTTGTCCATATTGGGGCTCCTAGCATGAGCCTCATGGTATTGTTTTGAATTACCTCTAATGAGGTTTTTTGGGTGTCTGTCAAGTTTGTAAGGGTTGGAGCAGCATATTCCACTAGCGTTCTGGAACTGGGTAGATAGTATTTCTTTTGAACATGCTCATTTGCTTCGTCATTGAGTTTAGTCATGTATCTCATGGCTACCAGTCTGGCATCTGCTTTTTCTTTGAGATACTTGACTTCCTTCTTGAAGGTGAGTTACTTGTTTATTACAACTCCCAGGTATGTGTAACTGTCCACCAACTCTAGGGGCTCCATTCTTATTGTGAATGGATGCAGGGTGTTTGGGGATTTGATTGACATAGCCTTGGTTTTGCCAATGTTTATTTTCAGTCCCAGCTTATTGGACTTGTGACTGATGGCATTCAGTGTTCTTTGCATTCCAACCATTCTGACTGGTCCTCGAGCAATTACACATACATCATTCACATAGATAAATATCTCTACTCCTTTAGGTAGTTGGAGTGAGGCTATATTTTCTATGAGGATGTTGAAAAGGAGGGGGCTGAGAATCCCTCATTTTGGTGTGCCATTTTCCAATTCGTGAAAAGTCGAGATCAATCCTTGGAGTTTGACTCTAGCTTGTGTTCCTAGTACGTAGTTTTTAGCCCATGCTAGTAGGTGACCTTTTACTCCTTTTCTGGCCACTGATTGCTGCATTGCTGCTGGGCTGGCCACTGAACAGTGGCGTAGCCACGTGTGTCTCAGAGGGGGGGGGGGGGGCAAACATGGGGCAAGGTCAAATTTGAAGGGGCCAGCCCTATGCGAGGCCCACAGGGCCGAAGCCCTATGGCAGGGGGTCTGTAAGCCAGCAGTTCTGAGACTGTCTGAGATGCATTCTGAGCATCCAGAATAGTCACTGAGCATCCACAATAGTAATTTTTACCTTAGACATGAAAATGAGATGTACCAGTTGGAAGACTTAAGTTCAGCCTCATTACAGTTTCATGATTTTTTAGGGGGAAGGGGGATAATCATATGGTCAACCCCCCTCATCTTGTGTAGGGGGCACCCTCCCTGGATATAAAACTATGCAGTTTGAACTTTAATTCTTCTTTGTGGTGCCTTGAGTTTCAGTTTCGAGAACAAGTTTGAATGCACTCAGCATGATGATAGTCCAGTAATAACACTATACTGAATGTAGTTGCAAAAGCACAGCTCATTTATTACTATGTTCCAGTAGGCCTACACATCTTACAAAGCAGTAGAAATACAATGCAACTACACAGTTTTTGTCACTATTTTACACAGAAATACAAGTCAGCTTCAGTGATAATTTTACTAAGTGAAGAAGTACAACGATGCATACTTGACATATAGTGACATATTACATAGTGAACATAACAAAAAACTTACCTATCCCCGCAATTTATATCTTTTTACTGTATGTTCATAAAACCTGATGTCATTTCAATTAGATACGAGCAATCTTTCTATTATCATGGTGGTTTGCAAAAATGTCAACGAAGTCATCAAAGACTAACTCACTTGATCTTTTCCTTTCAATATGTAGGACACCAAGATTGCTTAGCCGATTATCTGTCATAGTGTTCCTCAAGTAAGTTTTAATAAGCTTGAGAGCTGAGAAACTTCGTTTAGCTGCTGCACTGGTGACTGGCACTGTTACAGCTATTTTACATAGCCTGTAAAGTTCAAACAATGCAGCTTTGTATGGTTCTATGATCCCAAGAAAATCTAGAAGTGACTTCCCCCTTGTCTCTGATTTCGCTCCAAAAGACGTTTGGCTTGAGGCAGCCCATGGACAAGGTCATCCAAGTTTGCAGAATAAATCTTTGCCAGAGGTTTGATTTTTTCCAAATTCAAGAAACCTTAACTAGCAGGACTCAAGGCTTGGATGCCTCGCATGATGCCACTGGTAAATCTGTCACTAAGTTCACTGGCCATTGTGTCCAATATGACATAAAACATGTTTGTTCTAAACTCTCCCTTAGTGTTGCCACCACGATGCTGCACAAGAGGCTCCAAAAGTATGCTGTCATGCAGTCTTTCAGGGGCTCTTGTTTGACGTCTGCTTCTTCTACTAATTATTAGGTCATTGTGGCCTACATCTGGCACAATTATGCCACTGTCTTTACAAGATCAGCTGCACGCTGCCAAATAGACTCAAAGTCCTCTTCCCTGGATCTGAGCATTGCAATTCTGTCCTTTAGAGTATCAATGATGTCCATAGCCTTCGCCAGTCTGTATTTGGAGATTGCAAAATATCTGAAGCATATATAGCCCTTTGAGTGAGCTGGCATCCAGTGATCTGTCAGGATTGGGCTCATGAGTGATATCATCTAGAACCTTTAGAATAGCTGGAAGGCACCTTAAAACAACATGGACTGAAAAATATCTACATGCCCAACGTGTATCACTGAGCCTTTGTAGCTCCATCGGTGGCTTGTCAGCATACATTTCAAGTTGGATGGATTTCCATTTGTTATGGACATAAGAACCTGACATGAAAACATACAAGCGCTTGAGCAATGAAAAGAAATCTGCTGCTTCACTCACAGACTTTGTACTGTCTACCAGTACCAAATTTAGTCTATGGGCATAACAGTGTGTATACTCTGTAGTTGGACATATCTCCTTAATCCGTTTTGCCTCACCTGAGTTTCTCCCACTCATGACGGATGCCCCGTCATATCCTTGGCCAACAAGATGTGACTTGTAATCTAAACCAAATTTGTCTAAGCATGAGAAAATTGTGTTTGTTAGACTTTCTGTATCAAGTTTATCAGCTGCTTCGAATTGCAGAAAGCTCTCCTTTACACAGCTATCATGGTAATATCACAATACAAAGGAAATCTGTTCTGTTTTTGAAACATCCTTCGTTTCATCCACAATCAAGGAAAACTCTCCATTCTCTTTCACTTCCTCTATTATTTCTTTTCATATAATGTCTGCCAGAATTTCTAAGACTTCATTTTGTATTTCCAGACTGGTGTACTTAGCATTTTTTGGCATGTCTGCCATCTTTCTAGCAATTTGCATGTCATGTTTTTTAACGAAATGTAGAATTTCAAGGAAATTACCCCTATTCATACTTTCGTCATATTCCCTATGCCCTCTTTGTACAATATCTTGATTTGCACTAAGTAACATAATTTCGCTGACAGTTTTGATGTAGTGTCTGTTTTCTGCTACCGTTCTTTGGTGAGCTTCGCTGATCAGTTGCTTGATGCTTGTGCTTGTAGATTCCATTTTCCTGTAGTCAGACCAAGCTATCATTGCAGCTTTGTGACACTGCGAGTTTTCCTGGTCATGAAAACCCTGATTGGCTTCTTTCGCTCTATTCCAATTAGTATAACCAGCTGTTATGAAGCTGTAGTCAGAAGGCTTTGCCAGCTGAGACATAGCAAATTGTCGACAGGCAAAACAAAAAGCTGCATCACTGCTTTGTGAATATTCCAGCCAGGTATATTGGTTGAACCACCTGCGGTTGAAAGACCTTCTAAATCCAGCTTGGATCTTCTTGGGATACGCAGACAGTTTAGGATGGAATGGTCCATCTGAAGGATGCTGTGAAATGTCTGAAATAATAAATAAAATTAAATTCTTCAGTGGTCTTGTAAGTTACTTTGTTTAAATATACTGTTAGAAGTAGTGTCACATATCATAGCAGCCTGCACTGAACAGCACAGATCACTCACCATCTGGACCACTGTTGATTGTTTTGTTTCTGGTCTTATTGCTGGAATCTGTTGAAGTTGTTGGATTTATGTTGCTTAGCTCTACTTCCATTTCCTCTGAACTTAGGACATATGTTGGCACATCATCATTTTCCATAGTAGATTCGTCAATTTCCTGACTGGGACCAATTCCTGTTTCTTCACTATCATTCTTATTCTTTTGTTTGGTTGTTTGTCAGTTTTAAGATTGCTTTCTCTATCGTCAGACGATTGTTTGCGTTTTATGAGATATCAATCCATATTCGGTCCAACAGCACCAATGACTTTCTCAGTGAGTCGATCTGAAAATATTAATATATTCGACATTTTGTAATTGTCAGTTTAGCATAATTGCGTTGTAGGAGGAAGTCAAAACATTACAGTAATCTTGTCAAATCACAAAAAATACAGCTTGCAATGCATAAGCAGATAAATTTAGGCTACGATACGTTCGTTATTAGTTATTGGATATACAGTAGGCTATGTAGCCCTAACTTGTTTATTGACCTGTAATAGCCTAAGCTATTAGTTAAGCGAGTTGATTTCGTAATCTTCTATTTAATCCATAGTTCCTTTTCGATTTAACATGAAAATTGACTAAGCAGTATATATTGAAATTGGTAATTTTGAGCCTCGTATTACCCATATCAGCATAATGTTAGCTTAACCTTTTAGGCAAACCGGTTTGCCCATTACACTCGTACTTTCGAGGTGTAATGATTTGCTAATAAAATGCACGTAAATGGCCTTAGTTTGGTTTTTAGACATTTTCTTTTATAGATCAAAGGAATTACTATGTGCGTAAAAAATAAAAAAAACTATTTATCTATTATTTTTATGTACAATTGTTCCCGGTAACATAAACACCATATATATAGCGCTGTGTTCACAAAAAATATATAATTATTATATTTATTATTTTACTTCCATTTACCTGCGGTTATTTGATTATCACAGACATTTTCCCCGTCTTTATTATCCTTTTTCTCGTTTTATCATTGTCACATTATCCAAAAACCACTTGTACAAAATGATGGCCAACGGGCAATGAGTGCTTCTCTGTCGTATGTAATGAGCCCTTTAACAACAGATACAACCCGCATGAGGAAATAGTTCTTGGTTGTGGTTATAGTTATGATTTAGAATTTTACATTAATATTATGGGCTTCTAAGGTTGGTTGTAGTATGATGAACTGTTTTGATAGGAATAGTCATATCCAATCAAGACTATTTATTTAGATAAATTACGAAATTAGATAGTGGAGTTGGGAGTATAAGATTTGTTACCTAACACATTCGTATTCCTCTGCTATCAATTTTGTCTCCCAAGCATCACCAGTAGTAACTGTGGAATACCAAACACAGTTGCTGGAACGTTGGCTTTATTCAGCTTAAAGTTGTGGCAAGGTGTTGGCCAAGCCGGTACAGTGCTAGAGACTCAATGTTACCAAGCAAGCATACAAACACCAGCAGTCACAGTTACCAATTCACACCACATTCACCCCCACTGAGAAGAAGAATATACAGTACAGTACACATTCGCATCATGACAGAACATGAATTCACTCAGATTTCACACCAACTGCAATTATTCTCACATCGCATTTGCATTACAAAGCTCACCTTATTGGTACTTACATAAAAAATATATTGGTAACAATGGGCCTTATAACTACTAATTCATAATGAACACATTGACTTAAGGACACTTACCACCCATACTACTCCCACTCATCTAGGACAAAATCTGAGAGATAGCCAGGAGGGTACCTAGTGCAACTTGTGCGTTGAGGCGCCTCTGAGGTTGGCTTTTCTGCAGGTGTTCCTTTCGACGGTGCTTTTCCTGGGGTGGGCGGTTCTGTGGTTTGTTGTGGTTCAGTCGCAGGCTCCCTCCCCTGGAATTATTCTGTATCCACTCGACTTCTTTCCATTCTCTGGCTGGGGTCTCCAGGTGGGAGGGGGGTTCCTTGATTGATGGGAGTTTTACCATTCTCTCACATGTTGAAGATGTGACGGCTTCCTTTATCGTGACTGAATACTTAGCTGCAGGAGCCAGGTGACGAGTCGACACAGTGGATTCCTTGCCGTCTTGGTGCGCAACACGAACCCATTGTGGGTTGACATGCAGGAGTCTAACTTCCTCGACCTCAGGTTCGTACTTGGATTTCCTGACCGTTTTCTTTAGAAAAGCTTGCTCATTTTCTGTCATCCACGATGGAGCCTTCTGCCCATATGTTGCTTTCCTGGGGTGCAGGAACATGCGCTCATGCGGTGTTTGGTTCGTAGCGATGCACAGAAGGGACCTTATGCTGTGTAATGCTTGATCCAGGAGAGCCTCCCACATTTCTATAGGGAGGGAGAGAGAAGCAGGAGCTAACCTTACGGTGTGCCACAAAGTTCCATTAGCTCTCTCGATCTGGCCATTGCCACGGGGGTTATACGCAGACGAGTAGCTTGTAGCCCCTCCGCGGTCATGAAGGAACTTTTGGTACTCTGACGACACGAAAGCAGGTCCCCTGTCTGAATAAATGTACTCGGGCAGGCCCAAAACTGAAAAGAGAGTAGACAAACATTTAATGGTGGTACTCGCTGAGGTGTCTTCTGTTGCAAAGGCGAACGGAAATCTGCTGTACTCGTCGATTATGTTGAGAATGTATCTGTTCTTTGTGGTGGACGGCATCAGACCTTTGAAGTTGATAGCCAGACGCTCGAATAGCCTGGTAGCTTTCATCAATGTTCCTGTTTCTTTGGAGAACTTAGGTTTGATCTTAGCACAGGTTTGACATATGCGTATGACTATGACAGTCCAAACTTCTTCAATGGTAAATGGTAAGTTTCTCTGTCTTATGGTGTGGGTCGTCCTTCTGATTCCTGGAGGACACAGGTGCTCGTGAAGCTGAGTCAGCTCGTCTCCTTGAGTACAGGTAAGTGAAGCCACACATCCCGAGGCACGAGAGAGAGCGTCTGCTACTTGGTTCTTTGATCCAGGTCTGTATGTGATGTCGAAGTAGAAACAACTCAGTTCCAGCCTCCACTGCATTATTTTTTCATTCTTGATTTTGCCATGGTTCTTGGCGTCAAACATGAAACACACCGATTGCTGATCAGTTATGAGCCTAAATTTACGTCCTAGCAGAAAGTGTCACCATTTCTTGATGGCTTCTACGATAGCACATGCTTCGCGTTCCACTGCCGATTGTCGTTTCTCCGATTCTGAGAGCGAGCGAGAAAAGAAGGCCACCGGTTTTCCTTCTTGTGTCAATGAGGCTGCAACGGCGTCAGCAGAGGCGTCTGTTTCGACTCAAAAGACTGCTTCGTCATCTATAGCAGCAAGTGAAGCTTGAGATATTTCATTCTTTAGTTCTTCAAGTGCTTGTTCTGCGGATTTGGCCATCGGGAAAGTTTTCACTTCGACTAAAGGTCGAATTTTCAGGGAGAAGTTCGGTACTCACTTCGCATAGTGGGATAAGAGTCCTAATGTTCTTTTGAGACTAGGGGTACTGTCTGGAGGGTTTATCTCCAGCAACGGACGCATTCTCTCCGGGTCAGGTAGGACTTGGTGATCATTCACTACATGGCCCAAAATTGAGATTGATGTTTGAGCATAAACACTTTTCTTGACATTTATGGTAAGTCCATACTTCAATGCAGTTTGTTGAAAGCGTTTCAGATTTCTGTCGTGTTCTTAATGTGTGTGACCGCAGACCGTGATGTCATCTATGTAGGCGAACGTACCCTCTAGTTGTTCTTTACCAATAATTTCGTCGAGAATTTGCTGAAAGCCGGTAGCCCCGTTGGTTACTCCAAAAGGCAATCGTGTGAATTCGAACAGCCTTCCATCCGCTTCGAACGCTGTGAATTTCCGATCAGCCATGTTCAATGGTATTTGATGATATGCTGCCTTCAAGTCTATGGAGCTGAAGTAGCGGTAAGTAGAAATTTTCTCAATCATCTCGGTGATCCCAGGAACTGGATAAGCAATTAGGTTGGTGAATCTGTTTATGGTTTGAGAATAATCTATGACCAATCTTTTCTTGTCACACTGATCGATGACTACCACTTGAGCTCTCCACGAACTGCGACTTGGTGTGATGATGCCCTCCTCTAGCAGCCTCTTTACTTCTTTCTGGTGGTTCAATTTGAGCCGCTATCAGAGCACAAGGTGACTGGATGCTTAGCTCCAAAGGCGGTAGCGTCCCACCAAAGTCTACGCTGACTTGCTTGTGTAACTGTGGGAAGTCATGTCCCAAAACGGCTGGAGCCATGCAATCATCCATCAAGTGCAGACAGAACTCAGGGTATACTCTTCCACTTACGGATAAAACGTAATTGCAACACTTGTTAAGTTTAATTGTCTGTTTGGCATTAGCCATGGTTATGGTGCAGGCTGAAGAACTAGTCACTGAGTTCATAGCCTTAGCTACTTTTTCATCTATAAAGCTTTTAAATGCTCCAGTGTCGACCAGCCTGTCCAGGGCCTCGCCTCCATTCAGTTCTACAGGTAGGACAGTTCTGTAAACACTTCGTAGTGCAGGAGAAGCTGCAGCCACAGCGGCCCCTTTCATGGAAGCAGGGGTGGACTGTAGGAGGGTGTCTGGGACTATTCCAGGTACAAGATTAGAGTTAGTTGATTTACCATTATTGTTCCATTGTTTTCTTTGCGACTTGCAGACACGAGCATAATGACCTACCTTCTGACAGTTGGAACACGAGGCTTTCTTGGCTGGGCAGTGGGCTCTGGGATGTAGAGATCCTCCACAAAAGAAGCACCTCTGACCGCTGATGGCGGCAGCACACTCACTTGGATTTGGGAGTCACTCATTTCAATCAGAAACCTGTTGGGATCCGTTTTGGGTTTTGCCTGATCATCTATCAATGCTGCCACTGTGGTATTGGTTTCTCTTGCATAAGACGCTGAATGCAGTTGAGCCATTTCCAGTGCACAGGCTTGTTTCACAGCTGTGGATAAGTCCAAGGATAAGTTCTCTAACAGTATCTGTCGGATTGCATTAGATGCCATACCCGTGATGTATGAATTTCTGATGACCAGTTCTTCAGCCTGAGTGGCTGTACAATCAGTGAAGCTACATTCCGAGGCCAGACCTTTGAGGTTATCCAAAAAAGCATCTAGAGTCTCGCCACTCTGTTGCTTGCAGGTGGCTAATTTGTATCTGGCAAACACCTCACTTTTCTGTTTCACAAATCTAGCCTTCAACAGGGTTATGGCAGCTGCATATGTGGTGGAACTTTTTATTATCTTAAACAGTTTACAAGATATGTGAGCACGAAGCAAGGCCAGCTTATCTGGATTTAAGTCCAGGTTGATGGCTGCACAGAACGCCTCAAAGTTATCATGTCACATAATCCATTTGTCCTCCACATTGGCTGATTCTGTCTGGGTCCATATCAATCGGGCTGGGCTTCAGAAACTTGTCCATGGTGAATATTAAGCCGAATAAATTGTGGAATACCAAACACAGTTGCTGGAACGTTGGCTTTATTCGGCATAAAGTTGTGGTAAGGTGTTGGCCAAGCTGGTACAGTGCTAAAGACTCAATGTTGCCCAGCAATCATACAAACACCAGCAGTCACAGTTACCAATTCACACCACAGTAACATATCCACATAATTTGCAATAGGATTTAAGTTTCAATTGTACAATTTTCAGCAGCACAGTTTTACATGTATTTTTTTCCCTATGAACATATCCAAATTTACTGTTTTTATCTAATTAGTAACACATAAGTGTAAGTTATTGTACGATTTCTGACTCCATCTAGCGTGTATTAAATAACGCATGTAGATATCAGTGTTGAGAGCTCTGTATAACTTACAGACTTTGATCGCATAATATAAATCTACAATCATTTCAGTAGAGATATTAAAACAAACGACATGAAAACTTTAAATTCTGAGAGGGGGGCAAGAAGACCCCTCTCAGGGTGGGGCAAGATTTTTCCAGGGTGGCAATTGCCCCCTCTTGCCCCACCTTGGCTATACCATTGCCACTGAACAATTATAGTGCAGTAACCCCATGGGTGAAGAAGATTTGTTTGGTAATCACAGTGTTGTCAGGTGTATGAGAACAGAGGAGAATAAGTAATGAATAGGCCAGACTATATGCTGTGTGAGTGAAGGAGAAGGGAAAATTAACCGTAACCAGAGACTGTCTGGCCAATCAAAAGACCCCATATCTCTAGTGGTAGTATCTCAAAGGTGGCTGGTGCCCTGGCCAACCTACTACCTATATACAGTATATATATATATATATATATATATATATATATATATACATATATATATATATATATATATATATATATATATATATATATGTATATATATATATATATATATATATATATATATATATATATATATATATATATATATATACATATTTTCCCGAGCTCCAAAATTCACCTGTTTTATATTACATAACCTGATACACAAGAGAAAACCACCGAGCTCTGAGAATAATACGCAACTCCCAGACGATAATATAAATGATCACCGAATATTTAAAGGTCTCTTTACGTTACACTCAAAACAAAACTGGTGGATTACTTTACTTTTAATGGGAACTATTCTTTAATCAACCTCTTATTTAGGTTCTTAGTCAGGGAATACGAGCAAAGCACTGAAAATTATTATTGGTGATCGAAATAATACACACTTCACAAAATAGATATATTCTATAAGAAAAATATTATTCAAAACTTAACACCAAAAATAAATCACTCGAAATTCAAATCTTAGACTTAAGACAAAAAAATTACACTTCAAAAGATTATGCATTCATTTGTTTCACTAGAAATTAATTTATGAAACTATTTAGTTTTGACAGTTAATGAAAAAAGTTGACACTAACACTAGAAACTAAATCAAAATTATACTTGCTTATACGTAACTGTTACCCTCACGACCTTTGGGCTCCCACAAGGTTATAGAACGGTTAAGCAAAAAATAGATACACTTCACTTTTTAAACAAATCTCACAGGGCCAGCCACAAAAAACTTCACAATAGAAATTTACTTACATTAACACAATTCTTTTTTTAATTTAAACACATGTAAGGACAATATCCTACAACATTTTTACTCTATGAATTCCCTTTTTTTCACCTATATATATTTTCCTATTATTTCATTGTAAATGTTATTTATATCATTGTGTGCAGAATCATTTCTTCTTTTTATTTATTTATCATTCCTCATTGTATGTTAATGGTGGGCCTTGCTATTTGTAAATATGTTAACGTAAAGAAACACAAATGCCCAGTATATTTTACCTGTCTGCGGAAGTCAGTCACGTGCCCCAGGGGGCCTTGCTACTTATCCGTCCGCTGACCTTTATGTCAGTCATCTGTTCTGAGAATAAAGCATCAGTTGGCTATGATCTGTCATTCGCCCCTCACAAGTGGTGACCCATAGAGTTTCCCTTAACAAACTTGACATGGCAACCTCGAAACAGATTGTTTGGGCTTGCGACTCCACACGACAAAAAACGCCACTAACGATCTTACTTCAGTGTAAAATAACTTATGTTCTGGCGTTCTTCCTTGCAGTTTGCTACGGCATTAACGACAACTCGACTGCTCGGAAAACTCTCTCCGTTAACGGACTAAATACGGCCCAAGAGTGAGTTTCGGAGCGTGAGGAGAATGGCAGACTCAGACGTTAATAGTTCTACGCCCCTCACACCCGAGGGGCACGGCGGGATCGTAGCTTAAATCCGGCATGTGGCGACGGGCCACATGTTACAACTGCCTCCTTTCACACCGACACGGCCACAGTATGATTCCAGAGGGCTGAGACACACTTCAGGCTCACAAACCTGGCAGACGAGGCCAGAATGGCCAGCATGGTGATGGGGATGCTCTCGGCAGACGCGTTCAAGAGCTGTAAAAGAAACTCTCAAAAGTCTACGGTCTCTCCGTGACCCTGAGGGCCCTGATGTCAACATCCCTCACCGACAATCTCCCATTGGAGGCCTGGGATGAGCCCCTGGACCTGCTGCAGCTGGATGAGTTGGACAGCAGCGGGCGGCCTAAAGAAGTCAGTTTGACTCGACAAATATTCCTGGGTAGATTCCCAAAGAATGTCCATGCCCAGTTAGAAGGTGCTGAAGACCTGGACATGCCCCCTTTGGTAGAAAAGGCTGACAAGGTCCATCTGGCGACCGAGGCCTACAGATACGACGCTACCGCCTCGATCAACGCCGTGACAGTTGAGGAAGAGTGGCTCTCGGAACCAGAGCAGGCAGGGGTCCATGCGGTCTACGACAAGAGACCTCACCAATAATGACCCCTCCCCACCGCGTCGCTACCAGCATCAACAGCACTGACAAGAAAATAAACAACAAACCCCGGACCAATCAAGATGGTGCTACTACCACCACATTTGGGGGAAAAGAGCAGTAAAATGCGCCTGACCATGCTCTTTTCCAAAAAACTAATTAGGCGACCACGTCTACAAGCAGCCACGCAAACTCGGGAAGAAGGTTCCTAGTGGATACTGACACTTCAGTATCCAACAACGGGACCACACTGGTTGCCGCGAACGGCAGCCCCATCCCCTGTTACGGGACAAGAATGCTAGAGTTATCATTCAGGGGCTAAGAGTTCAGCTGGCCTTTCCTGATTGCCAACATCAAGACACCACTCCTGGGCGCTGATTATCTCGCCCACCATGGTCTGCTAGTAGACGTGCGTTCCAAATGACTTGTTGACCAAGAGACCTACCAGTCCCACCAACTCCTACGGGCCCAGTATTCCCCGCGTATGCTCTGTAACTCACAGCAAGTACAAAAGCCTCTTGCAGGAGTTCCCCAAAGTCTTCAAGCCTGAACAACAACAATTGGAGGGAATTCCCGCCAATCACGGAGTATATCACCAAAACTACGATGGCCTCCAACTCACTCCAAATTCAGACGTCTGCCACCACAAAAACTACAGGATGCCAAACGCGCTTTCCTCGAGATGGAGTGAATGGGAGTGTGTCAAAAGGTATCCAGACCATGTGCCTCACCGCTACACGTGGTAAAGAAACCCGACAGCATCTGGAGACCTTGCGGTGATTACAGATGTCTGAATCTGGTTACAACACCTGACCACTACCCCCTGTCCAACATGCAGGACTTCACCAGGACCCTCCATGGGACTACAATTTTTACCAAAATGGACCTCCTGAAATCATACTTTCAGGTCCCGGTACATCCCAACGATATTCCCAAGACAGCCATAATATTCCGGTTCGGATCGTACGTTTTAGCATACTCAACGTTTGGTCTCAGAAACGCCGGGGCAATCTTCCAGCGCCTAATGGACAACACCCTGGGGGGGACCCACCTTTCTGCACTGTATACGTCGACCACATCCTGGTGTTCTCCAAGTCCTAGGACGAACATTTTCAGCACGTAAGAACAGTGTTGAAACGACTACAAAAAACGGCCTTCTAGTGCATTTTGAAAAATCCACTTTCGGGGCCGAGAGGGTAGAATTCCTGGGACACGAATTGTCAAAGGAGGGGGTGTGCCCTTTGACAACAAAGGCCGACGTGGTCAGCAAGTTCCCGACACCAACCACCGTAAGAGGTCTACAGGATTTCATCGGCATGGCAAATTATTATAGGAGGTTCCTCCCCAACATTGCGGGCATCATGACTCCCCTGCTCGGCGTCCTGAACGGGAGACCAAAGAAACTGCAATGGGGTCCTCCTCAACAAGAGGCCTTCGAGTGAACAAAGGTTGCCCTCTGCGGAGCCATGACCTTGTCCGACCAGGACCCCAAGGCCCTTCTCAAGCTGACCACAGACGCCAGCAACACAGCCTGTGGCGCCATCTTGGAGTAGATGGTGAACAACGAACCACAACCTCTAGCCTTCTTCAGCAAGAAATTGAAGCCGCCCGAGACACGTTACAGCACGTTCGACTGTGAACTCTTGGCAGTATATCTCGCTGTCATGCATTTCAAGTATCTACTAGAGGGGACTTCGTTCACCATCCAGAAGGACCACCAACCACTGATCCATGCCTTTACCAAGCCCGGGGACGCTTGGTCAGCCCGTCAACAACGTCACCTGGCAGCCAAATCTGAATTCGGCTGCACCATAACCTACGTGCCATGGAACAAGAACCCGGTGGCTGATGCCCTGACACGGATAAACATCAACTCCATTCACATCGGTGTGAACTACAACGACATCGCTCGTGAGCAATTAACCGAACCCCGCAACGGCAGACGCATGAGCCTCTCCGACGTCCTTGCAGTGGGAAGACGATCAAATAAACCCTAACGGCCCCAAACTATTGTGCGACACCTTTTATACCACCATCAAGGCGACGGCCGATATTCGACGTTGTCCACGCCCTCTCCCACCCATCAACGAGGACAACCACCAAGCTGTAGATGGAAGCATTCATATGGTCAGGCATCAGGAAAGCTGCACGCGAATGGGCATGGGCGTGCACGGCGTGTCAAACCAGTAAAGTTAGCCGACGCACCGAGTCAGGAGTCGGCACCTTCCTGCAACCCAGACGACAATTTGGCCATATCCAGGTAGACGTGGTAGGTCCCCTACCGATTTCAGGAGGCGATCGCTCAACGAAATGGTTGGAGGCGGCACCTATGGCCGAATCATCTACGGACGTGCGCGCCCAAGCTCTCCTCTCCAGCTGGGTCAGTCGTTTTGGGTACCCGACGAAGTGACGACCGACAGGGGACCCGAATTCATCTCAGACTTACGGGCGTCTTTCGCCTGCCTAATGGGAACTAATCTGCACAGTATGATCGTCTACAACCCGGCAGCAAACGGCATGGTCGAAAGAAGCCATCGTTCCCTGAAGTTGGCTTTAATGGCCAGGTGTACAGACGAAAACTGGGTCCATCAACTACCATGGGTCCTCTTCGGCCTCTGCCCCAAGGTCCGACGGCAACACCTTCCCGGCCGAGAAGGTGGACGGCAAAACACTCGTCGTTCCGGACAAATTCTTCCCCATCGAGCCGGGCTACGACGACGTCAGCATCGCCCGTCTACATGAAAAAGTGAGGAAATTCAAGCCCTGCCACAAGACGTACAGGGAAAGGACCAAGCACTACCGACTAACCACCCTGAACATCTGCACTTATGTCTTCGTAAGGCAGGGGGCCCACAGCCCTCCACTGACTCGGCCATACAAGGTGCCCTACCGCGTCCTAGAGAGGACGGAGAAGGCCTTCAAAATCATGGTGCACGGGACGGAAGATTGGATATTAGTGGACAGGTTAAAACCAGAGCACACCGAAGACGACGACCTTCGAGTGCTACAAGGGCGATGACCTTGCATACCTCCCCAAAACAAGACAAAGGAAGCCAGGGCAAGACACACTAAACGTGGTCCAGGAAGACCGCAAACATCAGTCGAACACCCAGGACGCTACGAACAGGGCGGCATCCTGCAGTCACAAGACGTAAGCACAGGGATTGCTGACGATGGTTGACTGATGCTGGTATCCTGTAGAAGAGGCCGTCTGAAACCACCAGCAAGCTACAGAGATTGATATTTAGTGTTTGACTTTATTTTTGCCTGTTCTCTCTTGTCATCCAATCATAAAAGAGTTCTTTTAATAATTGTTTTTTTTTTTTTTGGGGGGGGGGAGTATTTGTAAGGACAATGTCCTATAACATTTTTACTCAACGAATTCCTTTTTTTTTTCATCTATACATACTTTCCTGTTATTTCATTGTGAATGTTATTTATATCTTCATGTGCAGAATCATCTCTTCTTTATATTTATGTATCATTCATCATTGTATGTTATTGCTGGGCCTTGCTATTAGTGAATATGTTAATGTAAAGAAACACAAATGCCAAGCATATTTTACCTGTCTGCGGCGGTCAGTCATGTGCCCCAGGGGGCCTTACTACTTATCCGTCTGCAGACCTCTATGTCAATCACCTGAATAAAGCATCAGTCGGCTATGATCTGTCATTCGCCCCTCACACACATAATAATATCACCGTTTGAACAATACTATACACGGTATATGTTGGAAAGAAATCCCTATTCACGTTTGAGAGGAAACACTATTCACGTTTGAAAGGAAGCACTATTCATGTTTGAAAGGAAACACTATTCACGTTTGAGAGGGATTACGTAGTGGCTAGATAAATGCTGGAGAGAGAACTGGCGGACGTTGGCTCTTTCAGAGAGGCAGGCTGGATCTCGTTGTCTCCTATGCATTGCTAGGCTCTTATGTATCAACTTGATTAATTCTGGAATTTTCCAGTTCGGCCATCTGGAAGCGTGGGGGCCATGGTCTAGCGGCATCAAGGTTGCCAACTTGGCATTATAGAAGTAGGGTACTATCGTTGCTCAAGGAGGCAATGCTCTCAGCTAACTCCGCCCATCTCCTCTTGTAACATTAAAAAAAGAGTAAACTTTAGTCTAGAATCTTCATGTAACTTCCAATTATGTAGAAACATGATGCAATCCCTAGCATGTGTGTCATACAGCATCCCTTTTAACAATATTGTATAAGAATTCCTAACAAAGTTACAGGAAATGATAATCTAATTCTTTAAAATGACGTAAATTTACATACATGGAACTGAATAAAAATGCAACTAAAGGAATGACGACAGTCTTATGTAAATTACATACATTTACTTAATCCTACATGAGTGGAACTCATCTTACAAGCTAGCTATACATTTCTTAAATACACAAATGAAATATGTGAATAAAATAATTCACACTCATATTAGACCAGCTTCATATATATATATATATATATATATATATATATATATATATATATATATATATATATATATATATATATATATATATGTTACCAGGGGTTGGGTTTTAAGCTATATCAACACATGTTGTGAGAAGCAGAGTAGGACCAGATGTAATCCAAAAACTCCCATTGACAAGTGATCAATCAGTGTCAAAGACCTACTCTAGGTAGAAAACACACGGCTGTGTCATTGGAGAAGTTCCAAAGTGGATAAGAAATAGTGCCAATAGACAAAGGGCAACAAGGACAGATTGTTATTTCTATCATTGAAAAACCCCTCTCATGTATCAGGGGAAATCATACAATCTCATTGTCCTTAGTATCCAATCATTTCTTTCTCGGCGCGTCAGGAAAACAGGTCACAAATCAGGCACCTATGCACAAAATATCTACTTTGTAGGGCGTGTCCTGAATTTTCTTATGGCCTTGTAAAAGCCAAGAACAGGCAGAGAGGCCCCAGGATATCAATAAAAGAGGAAGAAAACCCTCCTCAAGGTTGGCCAAAGTATCATTAACTTTTGTGTTCTGTAAATGTTAATAAACAACTGTTAAACGTTTATTTCCACTTATCATTGAGATCCACGCTACCGATTAAGATTCTTATTACACTGGTGGCAAATGCGGTAAGATGTGAACAAACGTGGAAAAATAAGAGACTGTGTAAATAGATAGAAGAGTGCCGTGGTTAAGACCAGGAAACAACAACTCTGGTAGTTGAACATGACAAGATAGTCACGTCTTGAACAACTCATCACTGGAGAAAAGGAAGAAATCTTGCGAAGGATCAAGAACATGATGACTGAAGTAGACAAACAGCGGAAACCACGAATGACAAAACAGTGATATACCCGATTTTAAGTTGGCAGAGTTATAACTTAAAACAAAAGGGGTGAATTAATCCGACAGCACAAAATTAAATTGGCTTGAAGTGGTTGCCAAGAGCTAGTAACGTAGATGACTTAATTTTTTTTTCTTTCTCTTGCTCATGAATTAGGTTATAATTATTTTTTTCTAAATGGGAAAAGTACAAATGAATGAATTTTTTTTCCTCTTAAAGTAATCTGAACTTTAAGTTTGAGTCACTCTTGCCTATGTTATATTAGTATTAGTATTTTTTCGAAAAATATTTTGTTGATTTACCATTTTGTGCAATTCTATGATATAAAATGTTTTCAATTTTAAAGAATAGTATAGTATGGCCATGGAATTATTCGTACTCAAGGAACTATATGAGACATTAAAGTTTTACCTTAAAGGTGTAAAAGCTTTTATCCAAGCCATTGGAAAATGCTGTTTATGACTCTGAGAGGAGGGAAATATTATCAGCCAAGGAAAGTGATTGAAAACACCAGCGAAATGTTCACCGTGCATCACCATACGATCATAACACAGCAAAGCAACGTCCCGTTGTTCAAGGGAGGAGTAAAAGGGAAACTGTGATGTACTATCTTTTTTTCAGGTCGTGGAGGCTCATTTAAACTCAGAAAAGATTGAAGTCGAAGGACTACCGTACGGAGAGGCGCTCATTTTCATAGACCTGTCATGTGATAGCATGGAGATATAGGTTCGGTGGACAGAATGCGAAAACATGGGTAGAACTCTGGGAATACTTAAGGAGCGTGTATCGAACCTAAGGAAAGGACGACACCATTAGTGGCATACCAAATCTTATAAGACAAAATGTAGAAGATACGAGGGTTTTCATAAATACATCGATACACTTAGCGTGAGGGCACGAGAGTTACAACAAGTAGTGGTTGTTTCTCCTTGCATTAGTAATGGGAAGTGTGACTTTCAACACATGATTGAGATATTGGGGATAGCACTTTTGGTGGCACGTCTTCTGCAGAGGTTTGTTATTGAGTTTAATCATACGTGGAAGCCAGGGGACTATTTACAGGCTGTTGATCAGCTCATTAGGAAAAACTTACCAAAACATCCGTATGTTAATTTAGAAAGCATGGATCAAGTCCGTAGTCAGCTTGAACACAGAACCAGAGAATAAAGGGACAACTGAGAAGAAATTGTATGCAGGTAACGCACAGTATCGAGGGCACAGTCCAAGCCATGTACGGTATCAATCACGCAACCCAAGCAGTGCCCGATACCGATCGTACAGTCCATGCAGGGCGCAAACAGGCAAATTTTCAGGAGGAAGGAGTGGAAACTCTATGCAAATAAACCCATCAGACAGCAACAACCCAACACATGCGGGGATAGTCTGCGGAAACAGTAGCTTCTAAACTAGAGTATTGCGGTACCTTAAAGACATCTTATTCAAACCAATCTTTGTTTCTTGCTAGAATTCCAGTTACTTAGACAATGATTTTATTCAATGATAGTGATTCTCCTAGAAACCTAATGTCGTATAAATCTATCTTGAATTTAGCCCACACACATCGATGAAGGAAGTTCATAATAAAACTTTGCATGATATACAGTACATCAGAACAAACTGCAAGTACTAGGTGAGATAAGTTTCCAATTTGAGATGGGGAATCAAATCTTTGAAGAACCTTTGTGGGTTGTGGAAAACGTGAATTTGCCATGTCACTTATTAATGGGATGCCTAACGTTATTAAAAAACCGAATTACATTGAATCCAAGAAAGGAAGAAATTCGTATTAGTATCATTAGAGTAGAATTGCACAAGGGTTCTAGAAACTTTCAGAGCTACAAAAACAGTCCTTACTGGTTTAACTTTGGCGGTAACACTGATAAAACGACTAGCGTCGAGGGGAAACCAGAAATTCACAGGAGTAGGCCGTCACTTGAAGAAATCCTCCAAACAACCAGAGTAGTAAAGACGAATAAATTCCGAGTTAACTTAAACTCAGGGGAATGTAGGGTAATTGCATGTGTGGTAGAGTTGTGTTTAGAGGGCAAAGAATTAGTCACATTACCATAAATAGAAGCAGAGAAGGGTTTATCGATAGTATCGAGATTGCATAAGGTAACTAATAATGAGATATATCTAGAGGTCTCAAACAATAGAGTTATAGGCATACTCTCATCTGGTGAAGATAGTATCTGAAGTGATGGAACCCGTAATGAAACTGATGATGGATTCAGAAAAGGAAAGTCGAAGCAGCCATGAACAACTTAGAGTCCCCAGAGGCAAGGGGCAAGCTGTTAGAAGTGTTATGAAAATATCAAGATATATTAGCTCTAGACGGCGATGCTCTAGCAGTAACGGATAAAATCAAACACAAAATTAAAGCCCCAGATGATCTCGAGCCAATCTAAATTCCCGCACATCGAGTAGCATATGCGCAGAGAAGCAATTGGAGCAGAGGTTAACAGAATGTAAAAAGGAGGAATCGTAGAACCATCCCATTCACCATGGTCTTTCCCACTTCTGTGCGTGCTAAAGAAAGATTGAACATACCGTATTGTAGTAGATTTCAGACAACTTAACAGGCATTCAATAACCAACGTGTGGCCATTGCCAGCAATGAGAGATTTAATCTCGACAATTGGCAGAAAAGGGGTATTTACAACCATTGATCTTCTAATGGGGTTCTTATAAATCCCGTGAACGGAAACGTCGAAACCTCTAACCGGTGATACGACGGTGAAGATTTTGATCATTCAGATGACATGATCTGAACTATGTGTTATGCAGTCTCTCTCTCTCTCTCTCTCTCTCTCTCTCTCTCTCTCTCTCTCTCTCTCTCTCATCACAATACTCCAGCTACTTGGGTGGAGCAAACATCAGTGCAATCACAGTATTCCCAAAAACCATTATATCTCATCCAAGTGGACTGTGGAGCTCTTAACCTAAAAGGAAACATAGGCTAATAAGGTGAGATGAAATTATAGTTTTTGAAAGCTGGAAATGGGACACATTTACCACTGGTTCAGGTAGATTCCAATTTGCAAGAATGCCATTTGGGCTTGAATCAATCCTTATCACCTTTGTAAGATTAATAGATATGGTGTTTGCAGGAATGGTGGGTAAAGATCTTTTTGTTTACATAGACAACTTAATCGTCTGTAGCGAGCGATACGGTCGAAAAAACCTTATCTTGGAGAAAGTGTTGCAAAGAATATAGAGTGCAAATCTAAAATTAAAACTTAAGAAATGTCCATTCCATAAAAGAAAGATCAAATATTTGGGCCACACGATCAGCGTAAGGGAGTAGAAGGGAGCCAAAGGAAATTTGAGGCAATTCAACAATATCCACAGGATGCCAAATGGGTAAAATCCTTTTTGGGACTGACAGGATTTTAAAGAAATTTTGTGAGCGGTTATGCACGTATAGCAGTATCTTTGACCAATCTGTTAAACACAATAATATGTTTACATGGCAAGAACTACAATAGTGCCTTTGAGAAACTAAAGGAAACATTAATTAACCGGCCCATTTTGACATTACCCGATTTCAGGCAAGAATTTTTCATAGTGTCGGATGCCAGTGATGTAGGAATAGGAGCGTGCATTATGCAGAACCAGGAAGGAAAATTCAAGGCACTAGGCTACTTTAGTCAGAAACTGAAGGGATCTGACAAAAAAATACAGTGCTACCGACAAGGAGGCATTGGGGTCATTGAATCATTGAGAAATTTTAGACATAATTTTTGGGTGCAAAGTAACCATATTTACCGATCACATGGCATGCCTAGAGTTGTTTAAAGATCCAAGCCTATCGGAGAAAAAGGCGAGATGGTTCATGACTGCACAAGACTATGGGGTAAGTTTCAAGTATTTGCCTGGTAAATCCAATGTCGTAGGCAATACGCTGTCCAGGTACACTATAGACAGGGAAGATGCAACAGCTTTGCAAGGAAATGTAATGACACTGAACTATTTAGGGAATTAACATCAGATAAGCTTAAGAAAGAATAAGAGAATGACAAGGAGCTAGCCAAAATCATAGGGTATTTAAAGACTAAAAATTGAAAGGAATCAAATAGGGTTGAATTGGAAAAAAATCGGTGGGTATCCTTTGAATGAAACAAAGATCAAAGACGGGATACTAGTAAGGGAAACACAATGCAGAGATAGTGGGCTTATGCCAAGAAAAGTGAGGCAATAAGTCGTGCCAGAATATCTAGTTTGAGTTATTTTGGAAACCGTGCATGACAATGACGAAAGAGCGCACCCGAGAAAAGATGAAACTATCAGACAGGCTCAATTAACATATTTGTGGAGAAAGAGTTATCTTTTCATCTAATTTGTTGTTCCGGGAAAGTTTCTCTACAACATGTACGCAAAAATCAGCAGGGGAGGAAAAGGAGCACTATCACTCAAGGCACAAACACCCTGTTAATAACTTTGATGATATAGTACACATACTTCCACTCTAAACGCAAAAAAAAAAAAAAATGTACTCTGCCCAGAGGCCTGAAAACTCCACTCGCGAAATAAAAGTAATTTGATGGCCTACTTTAGTTTTGTCAGGTTTATAGCTATCCCAATCTTAGGCTCTGTTTCGACTCTGTCCTAGGGACCCCAGTGAAATGCTGGACAGGAATTTTACGTTATATGATTATTGAGACAATGGCAATGGAGAGAGCAGTGATGTATGGTAGTAAAGTAAAGGTTAAAGATAAGGATCTTTACCTTAGAAGCATAGAGATTAAATACTAAGTCACTTGCTAACGCACTATTACTCTTAGGTTATCTAGACTTACTCCTTTCAATATATCGGGTATACTGTCCCGAGATTAACCCTTTTAACCCCACGGTATTTGGAATTTTGCATCCCCATATTCATGTAAGACATAATCAATCAAAAAAAAAAAAAGGGGGGGGGAGTAGTAATACGGAAGGGCGTAATTAACTTAATCTAGTTATTTTATTACACAAAATTTATGTAGAAAAATTGGATATCTTAACAGCATGAGGTTAAACAAGCAAAAAACGAAATAAAACAAATGCAATTTAGCAAAATCAAAAGGCAATCAAGATATGCGGAACACGAGGTCTCTTGCAATAATAAATGATTGAAGTAGGGTCAGACACGTGATCTTGTGACCTCGAGACTGTACTGGTCTTTAAAGCATAAGATAAACAAAGAATTTGTACACACAATCCCACGCACTCACCTCGAAATATCGTGATGTTTGGCCTAATCACACTTACATGAAATCAGCTCACTCATCTGGAATAATAAGTTAAATTGTTAGACAAGAATATTCCTATCCTAGCATCTTTGCCGACTTGTCTTCTAAGTTGGATGGGACATAATCAGAGACTTTGTATCAAAATATATTTAATTTCTCATAGACTTACATGTCTGATCTTCTCTAACCACTTGTGAGTTTTGAGGGCGAATATGTAAACAAAACTTGTACACAACAATACAAAAAATACGAAATGAGCATCACTCTATAAAAGAATGAATCCTACTGCAATACAAAAGTAAGAAGAGTCACTTCCTAACTCTATGACAATTAATTAATGATTAAATCCTTCATAACATACGCTACTACACTTATTCTGTATGTCTAAACATGTTCCATCAAGGCAATACTGTGCAACATTAATCTTAATACAAATAGTGCATATAGTATTACAGTACAAAATACATAACAGTCTCTTCCCCCTTAACTTGACATTGTACAAAACTTTAATAATCTAATCTCTCAGGGGATTTCCCTCTATTCATCCTATAGGGAAGTACTCTAACTTCATCCTGAGTACAATTGAATAGATTCTGAATTTACATCCGATGTTTGAGAATCGTGGTTAACTACTTTGGAAAATTTGTTATCTCTAACATTCACAGGATCCACAGGATTTTTATTTAACGGCTGCAATTGATCAACATGACGTTTTACAACATTTCCACCCACTTGAACATCATAATGTAAATTTCCTATCTCTTTTACAATTTCTCCTGGTACCCACTTTTCTGGAGTATTGTATGATCTTATTATGACATTAGACTTAGGGGGAAAATGTCTTATTTTTGGGAGACTTTCTAATTGCTTATACCCTTTTTCTTCTAAATCACTTTACAAACTTGGATACTTCAAATGTAACTTACACCTAATCCTCCTCCCCATCAAAAAATTTGATGGTGTCACACCTGTTGTACTGTGCGGTGTTGTTCTATAAGACAATAAAAACTTTGACGCATTAAAAAATATGTTATTTGTAATTGCTTTTCTACACTTCATGTTATGCTTAAATGTTTGAACAAATCTTTCAGCCTCTCCATACGTAGAATGATGATGCGTTGTTGAAAATGTATGTTAAATACAATTCACTTCACAAAATTCTTGAAATTCCTGTGAAGTAAACTGTGGACCATTATCAGTTACAATTCTTTCTTGAATTCCATGCGTAGAGAAATTTTTCATTAATTCTTTAACAGTTGCGTAAGATGTTGTTTTCATTTGAATTACTTCTGGCCATTTACTGTAACCATCTACAACTATCAAAAACAAATAATCTAAGAAAGGACCTGCAAAATCTATGTGCACTCTTTGCCATGGATACCTGGGTAATTCCCACAGGTGTATTCTAGCAAATTGAGAATTGTTCTGTTGCGTAACACAATTCATACAATTTTCTTACAAATAATTCAATATATGAATTTTCCAACGTTTGAACTAGTGAATTAGTTGGAAAAGGATTTCCCCTGATTGGTCAATCTCTACTTGTTTTGTAGTCACGTGATCAGTGGTAACTTCGTTAGCTCCGTGCTAAGTATTGTCATTCAGCGTTGGACACTTCAAGTGTACAGTTACAACTTTACTTATGGAGGACGACATTATGTCACATAGCGAAGACCAAATGGAACAACAAAACTCGGGCGGTATTGAATTTGTGCTACAACAAGTTTTAGAGCAGCTCAAGCAACAGAAGAGCGAGTTGAACCATTTGCGAGAGGAGGTGAAAGACAGTAAAGTTTCTGTTAAATCTGAGGTCACCATGTTGTTGGAGAAAGAACTCACGTGGAAACGTGAAGGTAACAAGCAGCAATATAATTTCAACTGTGACATTGATCAAGACTGTGTTCAGGCTTTGTGGGCTATTACCAACAATAAATTTGATTATGCTACAAATTTGCTAAAGGACTGCTCAGAAAAAATAAAAAAACGCAATAAACTTATACGCATTGCCGACACCTCGGAGGCAGGGTGGGATACAGTGAAATTATATGAAACGAATCCAGTCGCTAGTGACAGCGAAGGTGAGTTCAGGATTAACAAAGCAGAAAACAGAGCTCTCAAGAAGAGGAAACAGGCAGTTACGAGAAGAGAAGCATCGAAAAAGCGTTCCCAAATTCCTAGTGCCGGGCCTCTTATTTATCCTGGTCAGTTTAGTTCATCACAGTTGTGGATGAGTCCAACTTTTGGAACAGGAGACAGTCATAATTTTCCAGGACCATCGGGTAATTTTCGTGCCTTTGGTGGAAGGAAAGGACCGTCGGGGTATTGTTTCTCCTGTGGGAGCTTCCAGCACTACAGAAAAGACTGTCTGCTCAACAAGTTCAACCAGTCGGGCGAGTTCAGCAGCAAACCTCAATAAATTGATAGATGAGTATGATTCTATTTTTAGTAACTGTGTTAATGATAATTTCACTACCAATTACTTTGAATATGAGTCAGGTCGTAAACAAATTATTGTGAAAGGAAGATTAAGAGACAATTTAAAATTATGGAAAGACATTGGATCTAGTAACTTTATTATAGACATAATAGAAAATGGATACAGGCTACCGTTTTATTCTAAACCACAGTCGGCACAGTTAGATAACAACCTTTCTGCAAAGAAAGAACCAATTTTTGTTGAGGAGGCTATTTCGAACTTATTGGATAGGGGATTAGTTGAAAAATGTATAGAGCCGCCATATATTGTAAATCCTTTGACAGTTTCTATTCAAGCCAAGGGAAAAAAGAGATTGATATTAGATCTCAGGATAGTGAACCAACATATGGAAACAATCCATAAAGTATGAAGATCTAAGGTTAGTTTTAGAATATTTAAAGCCAAATTCTTTCACATTTAAGTTTGATATTCATAGCGCCTATCATTTTGTTTCAATTTATCCTCCACATACTGATCACCTGGGCTTTGCATGGCAAAACAAACAGGGTGAAAAACAATTTTTTAAACTTTTAGTACTACCGTTTGGAATTTCAACTGCACCATATTGTTTTGTTAAATTAACAAGGCCTCTTATCTCCAAATGGAGAGGTGAAGGAAAAAAGGTTATGTTATTTCTAGACGATGACTTTGGTTGTAATGATACATACGATCTTTGTTTAGAAATGGCCAATTCAATCAAAAATGATCTGATTGCCTCTGGTTTTGTTCCAAATGTTGAGAAATCTCAGTGCGAGCCAGTACAAAAAATTGAGTTTCTAGGGGCATGTTTAAATTCTAAGGACTTTACTATTTCCATACCTAAAAAGAGAATCGATAAAGCTGTGAACATGATGTTAGAGATTGAAAATAGTATGAGACAACATAGGCGAGTTCATGAAAAGTTGCCAGTTTTGTAGGGCAAGTTATTTCTATGTCAATTGTTGTTGGTAATTTGTGCCAGTTCATGACAAGATATTTGAGCATCGATATTTCTTTAGCACCAAATTGGTCATATTTCATAAAGTTATCTACTCAGAGTTTGGAAAAGTTATCGTTTTGGAAGAAAAATTTGACTGAAATCAATCGTAGGCATCTGAATCACAATCCTTCTTACACCAAAATTATTTATACTGATGCAAGTACAATAGGTTATTCTGGATATGAAGTGAATACACCAAATGGTATGGTTCATGGGGCTTGGGGCATTGAGGAAGCTGTGAAGTCTTCTACTTGGAGGGAACTTATGGCAGTATTTAAAGTGCTTAAAGGTTTAAGCATCGTTCTTGCTTCGAACAGGGTTAAGTGGTTCACAGACAACCAAGGTGTTTGTAGCATTATTGAAAAAGGATCAATGAAAACAGAATTACAAGATCTTGCTTTCAAAATTCATTCTTTTTGTGTTAAATATTCAATTATTGTAGATATTCAGTGGATTCCCAGGGAAAAGAACCAAATTGCAGATTACCTTTCTAAAATAATAGAAAGAGATGATTGGGGGTTATCTCCCTTTATAATTAATCTCATTATTGAAAAATGGGGTACAATTGATATTGATTGGTTTCCTTCTCCTCACAATGCCAAGCTACCTGTATTTTATAGTAGATTCTGGAATGAGTTTTGTGCAAGGGTTGATGCATTTAGTGCAAATTGGAATGCAAAATTTGGTCTTTTTGTACCACCTGTTACACTTGTAACTACAGTACTCTAAAAAATGTTGAGAGAAAATGCAAGAGGAATCATAGTTATTCCTGTATGGAAATCTGCTCCATTCTGGCCTCTCTTATGGAAGGGCAATAATTTTATTGAGTATGTTGTGGACTGCATGGATCTGCCCACAAAGAAAGAATATTATGTGACATGTAAAAATGGTGCAGGAATTTTTGGAAATGAGGACCTGTCATTTAGAATGTTAGCATTAAAAATGATATGTTAAATCTGTTTCACCATTGTGAATGGTTAATGCTTCTACAAATAAAGAATGTTGTATTTGTTGGCGTGGCTGCCATTATAATTGCTAGACGGAGGAGTTGAGTGGTTTGCCCGTCTTGGCTGACAAGCCATTATAATATGTGATAAGATGGTAGAAGTAAATTGGAAGATTTTCTTTGTATAATATTGTTACATGAAGAAATGTATGCTAACTATTTGTTTTTCTCTAAATATGCTTTTCCAGTGTTTCTCTGATGATATTGAAGAGTTACCAGAAGTGCTGGCTGAGAAGGTGCCGCTTATCCCGGAACTACTGGTGTCAGCCCGAGCAGATAGTACCACAAAAAGTTATATGAACGATTTTCAAAGATGGAGGTTTTGGGCATCTAGTAATTCCGTTGGAGAAGAGGACATCTTGCCGGCTAAGCCTTTTATATTTGCATTATATTTGTGTTCACTTGTCCAGAGTGCAAGTACTCAAAGTCCTGTGATTAAAGCATTTTACAGTGTAAATTATGTTCATGATTTATATGGACCGAAATCCCTTACAGAATCTACTCCTATTAAGAATCTACTGTAGGTAGCCAAAAGAAGGCTTTCTCATTCAGTTGTAAGGAAGGAACCTATTACTTCAAAAATACTCGGTGACATGTATGATAGATTATTTCAAATTGGAAATGTAAAAAACCAGAGAACTATTTGTGCTTGTCTTTTAGCTTATGCAGGGTTTCTCCGAAGTTCTGAACTGTTAAATATAAAATACTCGGATGTTGTCATAGATTCTTCACATTTATGTATATTCATAGAGTTTAGTAAAACTCATCAGTACAGAGACGGTGCCTGGGTTGTAATAGCCAGGACAGGTACCAGATTGTGTCCAGTAAGTAATTTGGAAAAATATATTTTATGGACAGGTTTGTCTGTTTCTTATTATAATGATTATATATTTTCTAGAATTGTGTTCGAAAATAATACGTATCATTTAAGAAATATTGGTAAGCATATCTCATATACTACATTAAGAGGGTTGTTTATTGAAGCATTTTCACCATATGTTAACTAAATATGGTTTTCATTCTTTGCGTGCAAGTGGAGCCACTTCGGCTGCAAATAATGGTATTAAGGATAGGCTATTTAAACGGCATGGAAGGTGGAAGAGTGATAAAGCCAAAGATGGCTATATCAAAGATTCTCTTAAAGAGAGACTTTAAGTATCACAAACATTGGGTATCTAATTTGATTTCATATGGGATTAAACGGTCAAATACATTGTCACTTATTATTATTATTTTGATCTGATACTCCTCATTCTAAATTTCCTCGTTCTTTTAGATTCAGCAATGTCCAAGCGCTCCTATTCATATTAATAAATTATTAATTGAGTATTTGCTTATTTGTTGTCCTAAAGTAGGGACGGTGAGGTCAGGGGAAATGAATTTTCCAACGTTTGAACTAGTGAATTAGTTGGAAAAGGATTTCCCCTGATTGATCAGTCTCTACTTGTTTTGTAGTCATGTGATCAGTGGTAACTTCATTAGCTCCGTGCTAAGTATTGTCATTCAGCGTTGGACACTTCAAGTGTACAGTTACAACTTTACTTTTAATTTTAGGAAATTAATTTCCGTTAGAACCAGATCAGAAAAATAACAGTAATTTTATGTAAATGTGTCGAGCTTCAACTAGAAACACAAATACATTGTATTGTTTAGACATTCGTGGATTAAGAACAAGATATGTGTAGCATAGGTTTCCTTCAGATTGATTGATGTTAAGTTTGTGTTTATTTTGTATATGTAGTGAAATATTGATAATTGAAATGTACACAGCACTGTCCAAGCGCTCCTATTCATATCAATAAATGATTAATTTAGTATTTGCTTATTTGTTGTCCTAAAGTAGGGACGGTGAGGTCAGGGGAACTCTATTAACGCTGGCCACCAGACAAAAGTCCTTGCAATAGACTTTGATCTGGCAAAACCTTGGTGATCAGCATGTATTTAAGACAAAACCTTATTCCCCAGTGAACTAGGAATAATTACTCTTGACCCTTTCATTATACAACCTTGTGCTATACTCAATTCACTCCTATATCTTTATAGGGTTTACAATTTGCCTTGTTTCCACCTAAGTCCCTACCTGTCATTAAACTCTCTAAAACCCTACTAAGTATTGGGTCTTTCTTGGTATTGTGTGCAATATCCTTGGCTGTAATGGGTACATCATATACTGAAACTAGCAATATACAGTAATTATACTCTTCTGGTGCTTTGTCTACTGGAAGCCTAGATAAAGCATCTGCATTATCCATCTTTGTTGAAGGAGGGTATTCTATATCATAATGATATGCGGCTAATGTAATTGCCCAACATTGTAGTCTTGCAGCTACTAACTTAGGTAAACTTGCTCTTGGACCCCATATTGCTAATAAAGGTTCATGATATGTAATAAGTGTGAACTCTTTCCTTCTATAAAGATACATATGAAATTTCTTAACTTCATACACTAATGCTAAACATTCATATTCTATTTGAGAGTAATTCCTTTATGCCTTGTTCAATACTCTACAAGTGAAAGCAATTGGCTTTTCTGTTCCATCTGGTATTAAATGAGATAATACTGCACCGAAACCTATGTTCGATGCATCACAAACTAATTCAACTGGTAAATCCTTTTTATAACGTACTAGAAATATAGGTGGTGTTAATTCCTGCTTGATTCTTTCAAAAGATTCTTGACAATTTTTTGTCCAATTCCGCTCTACTCCCTTATTCAGTAAGTAATACAATAGATGTGCGATTGTAGATAAATTCTGAATGAAATTTCCATAAAATGTTACTAAACCTAAAAATTATTGCAATTCCTTAACATTTTCTGGTACCTTAGTTGATACCACTGCTCTAATTTTTTCCTTAGACTTGTGAATAGCTTTGCCATTAAATACAAAACCTAAGTATTCCGCTGAATCAACTTCTAAAATACATTTGTTCCTATTTACTCTAATATTATGTTCCTTCAACTTCTTCAGAACTGCCTGTGTTCTTTCTCTATGTTCTTTTTTATCTTTACCAGAAAATAAAATATCATCCATGAAAATAAATACTCATTGTATTCCTGAAAAAATCTTCTCCATAGTTTTTTGCCATATACCTGGACTACTTGCTACTCCATAAGGCAATCTCTTTGGCCTATACAAACCTAAGGATGTATTTACGATACATAGTTTTTGTGAGTTTTCATCCATGGGAAGCTGTTGGAATGCTTGTCTAAGATCTAACTTGGAAAATACAGAACATCCTGACCTAGTTGCAAACATGTCTTTTGGATTTGGTAATGGATGTTGAGCTACCTGAAGCTGTAGATTCAATGTCACCTCGTAATCTCCACATAACCTAACCTGACCGTTTTCCTTCACAATAGGAACTAATGGTGTAGCCCAATCTGACTATGTAACCTTTCCCAAGAACCTTCATTTTCTAACCTTTTTGATTTTTGTTTCAACTGCACTTTCCAATGCATATGGTACTGGTCTTGGAGCAAAAAATCTAGGAGTACTCTCTGATTTTAAAAACAAAATTGCCTTTGTGTCCTTTACTGTACCAACTTGATCTTCAAATACGTCTTGAAACTGATAGAATATTATCCACAGACACTTCATTCTTGTGTTCATTTTGTGTACCTGTAACCTTCAAAATACTAGGCCAATCTAATGTTAAATAATGTAACCAATCCAAACCTAGTAAAGTTTATCCTTTACCTTTAACTACTGTTAATGGCATTCTATATAACTTCAGATCTTTATACTGTACTTCTACGTTTGAAGGACATATTACCTGAATATCAAAACCATTATAACCTTTTGAAACTCTAATAACAAATCAGGAACGTTTTTAGCTCAGACATAATTGATACATCAGCTGCTGTGTCAAGTTGCATGGCAATTGGTTTACCATTTATGATCACTTCTACTAATATATGTTTCTTTGCACCTTTATTGACAGAATTAATGCGAAACACAAAATCAGTTTCTGACCTATCCTGATTATCATGAACATATCTTGCATTATTCTCTTGGCCTATAGTATAAACTGTTGCATTTATTTTCTTTGCGTACTGTTTAGGGAATCTACAAACATTTGAAAAATGTCCCTTCTTTCTACAATTCTGGCATATTTGTCTTGAAGCAGGGCATTTTCTTGCTTCATATGCAAGATGATCAATTTTACCACACCTATAGCATTTGGTTTTTCCTGTTGTTTCTGCATATAGGTCTGATTCTGATATATGCGAGCATCAGAGTTCGGCAATTTCCTATGACTTGGCTTTGATGTATCCTTTCTCCGATTCACATTGTCTTTCAACTTTGAACCTATCTTGCTAATTTTAGAATTTTCTATTCTATAGCTTGTGCAATTACCTATTATATTACTTTGCTTATTTGATGTTTCTAGAGCTCTGCCTATAATCAATACCTTCTCTAGTGCTGAATCTTTACCTTGCAATAATTTTTTTCTTAGCTCTTGTGGTGTGCAATGGGCAATAACTTAATTTATGATAACCTTTTCTAACTCTAGAAATTCACATGAAACAGCTAAATTCTTAAGTCTCGTCACAAATGCATCTAGGCTTTCGTGGTGTTTCCGATATGCCTTTTCTCTAAATTGACACCCTTCAAAAAATTTATTGACCTGAGTGGCAGAATATGTGGTAAGAGCTATAATCACAGCTTTACTAGTGTCATTGGTAGGTTGTAGTGTCTTAAACACTTCCCGAACCTCTCTACCAGCTGTGTGCAGTAATAATGCCTTCTTCTGTGCATCTTTCATGCTACCTAAAGCTTCAATGTAAATCTTAAATTCCTCACACCACTGTTACCATAGTGCTACAACAAAATTATGTTTTGCTACAATGCTGAACTTCTCTGGGTGTTCGATGTCCATGAGCATTTTGACTTCTTACCTTAATTAGGTTAGGCAAATGAAATCTACAAAATTAAATAAAAGTTAATTCTAACCTAATTTCTATGTTAATTGCACATTTTTTTTTTGTGTTCGTGCAACCAATTTGAATAGTTTACACTTTTTGTTTTATGTAAACTATAATTGGCTTATAGTGGAATTTTATCACCTAATGCCTAATGGTAACAAATTTCAATCCTACCTTACTTGGTCCAAACCAATAAAATTATATATGTAGGATGTCTTCTTCGTTCTTATCATTGAGCTTGAATGTAGAAATGTGTTGTGGCGTTCCTCTGGTTTACTGCATTCCTGTTGCATGGGGTTACATCTAGTTGTCTTCCTGCTGCATGGGGTTACATCTAGTTGCTGCTGCTTTTCTGCATGGGTTCCCTCTCAACTGATGTCGTCAATATGTGATGTTTGGCCTACATCCCACTTACATGATATCAGCTCACTCACCTGGAATAATAAGTTAAATTGTTAGTTAAGAATATTCCTATCCCAGCATCTTCACCGACTTGTCTTCTAGGTTGGATGGGATATAATCAGAGACTTCTTATTAAGATACGATTAACCTCTCTCAGGCTTACATCTCTGATCTTCTCTAACAACTTGTGAGTTTCGAGTGAGAGTATGTAAACAAATCTCGTACACAACAATACAAAGATAACAAATGAGCATCACTCTATAAAAGATTTAATCCTACTGTAATATAAAATGTAATGTATTGAGAAAGACTACTCTCTCATCTTACTGTGTTGATCTGATTCCACTGTGTTAAACCTTCTGGGAGCTGTTGTGGTCTGTCTCCTGCCATCCACGAACTGTGATGCTAGCAGCAGTATGGAGCTGCATACTTATAATTGAGATACCACAATAAAGCAAGTGAATTACCAAGCTATCTTCTTGGATCCTAAGTATTGATAGACGAGGATGTTACAGTGGCGACGAGGAGAAATCCAATGAAGTGAACTGGTCATAATAGATAAGAAGTAACGTTATGGTTTTAAATGTATATATGTCAACACAACTGCAGAAGTCCAGGTTGCAATGGAAAAGAACCTTGTCTGCTTACTTACTAGAATGTATTTCCCCAAAGATTAAACCATTAGCAGTTGGACCGGTTTCAACATCCAGATCCATGACCATATCACGCTGGCCAAAAACACCATAGGCTACCTACCAACGATCAGTGCTCCTATGACAGAATTGTCAATTGTGCACGAAGAATTAAACCAGCCACTGAACATCATGGAATCTCTGCAGTTGAGCAGAAATAGTATGGAAGCACGAGAAATTCAGTGGCATTTTCATCAGGATATGGGTGTTCCACCCAATTTTGGGTAAACAGTTTCAGGACGCAGGGCTAAAAGACGTCTATGTGGAGTCGGGTGGGATCGCTGAAGGATCTGTAACTAGTGTGATAGATGGCTGCAAATACAACTATGGAATCAGACTTTATAAACTTGTCTATGAGGCTCTGATGAGGCTTGCCTGGAGAGTCTTCCTTCCATGGCTAGAGATCACCCATCCATAAAAAGTGTTGCCAGTTTCCATGATACTGTCTCTTGGGCATCACTCACAGAACTCCTAGAGACCACAGCGTGCACCCAAATCATGGAGCTCTCCTAAGCCTATATGGACTCTTTCAGAGAAAGACAGGGTCTCTTTCTGGGTGTCTTATTTGGACATGACAAAGATCCTGCAGGGGCTGTTTAGGGTTTCTAGAGAAGGGGACTGGATGCTTCATCTTACTTCTATCCGACAGATGATCCCTTGGTGCTTTGCCTACGACAAGCTCAACTATTCTTGCTTCCTGGTGGTTGAACCCATTCAGTCCAGTTCATGCAGTTTATCAGCTAGTCAACTGCCACTGTTGCACTGCCAGATGTAGCCAACCATCTACTTGATTCTTACAGGATAGGAGAGGAAGCGTACCAATCTTTTGAAAAAAAAATGACTTGAGTCAAATCCACCATCAACTATGACAGGGGCATTCAGTTCAGGAATATTGCGCCTGGCCATAACATCCAGCAATGGCAAAAACTACTTTGCAGCTTTGCTAACTAGACAAATCTAATCAAGTTCTTGGTAGACAAATGGAAAAGATCCAAATACAGGGAGAAACTCCAAAAAAGATTTTCTATGTCACCTTTGAGGATAACTGTGTTAAGATGGGCAAAGACCAATGAGAGGAGATTATAGAGCTCAAATCCTCTTTAGAAGAAGCAGATGAAGCAGATGCTTGCTGTTGTATGCTCTCAATGCAGCAGAGTCTGGTTACAAGGATATAATCATTACTGCTGAGGACACAGATGTATTGGTGTTGTGCATGAGCTTGAGCAACCACATCCCATGCAGCATGTATCAGAAATGTAGAGGACAAACCAGGACAAAGTTCCTTAACATTACCAAGCTAAACAACTCATTGGGAAGTAATGTGATGGTCTGGTTAGCATGCATGCTTTCACTGGTTGTGATACCATCAGTGCATTTGCGAGTCGTGGAAATATGAATACCTTCAAGCTTCTGAAGACTGAAAAGACCTTCCAGAAAGTTCACTGAGCTTGGAAGTTCATGGAATGTATCCGATGAGCTGTTTCAGAAGCTGGAAGAGATCACATGCCATATGTATGCACCCTGCACTTGCACAACAAACGTGAACACACTTCGCTATCAAAAATTGTTGCATAACTGAGAATATGAGCGTAGGCTAGTAAGTAGAGATGTTATATGTATTTATTGGTAATTAGTAAAACGTGGGTGGACACAAAGACATAACATATGATGCTCGAAGAAAGTATCTTTATGAGTCGAACCGATGTATGGTCTGTCTATTCTTGAGGAGATTACCACTAATAAGCTGCACTTCCTCAAGAGTTATCATGTTAAATTGTTATCCATGGATATACACTAATACAGAAATAGCAACCAGAATTTGCCCACCCAGGTGGTACCGATATGTAAAATATTTGGTCTTGGCCCATGGACTACTTTACGTCTTTGCCAAAACACAGGTATCTGCGCTGAATTTAGATTGTCAATACGCCATGGCTGTGACATCACTGCGTGGGAACGCGGGACGAAAGCCTTGTGTCTGTGTATGTTCTTTTCTTAAACTCTGTGTTGAGATGAATTATTATACTGGTTTGGAATATAACTTGAGTACTGCTGATTTATAAGCAACTTTTATCTCTCAGAACCCATTCAGGTCTGATTATTTATAAGATGTATACCAATAGCACCAGCCCTTTGCTATTTACTCAGGTAAATTATCAATTTCTATTATGCCAGAATAGGTTTTTAAGAATGAACTTTTTTATTTCGCATATTTTTGTTATGAAATCTTACGTAAACTATTTGAGAGTTGGTGGGATTTGTGCGAGATATGAAAAAGGGCTTATGTATTGTTCATTTTTATTTTTATGAGGCATTGCGTCATGTTTGAGAAAGAATGTACAGTAATTTGGGCTTTGGAGAATTCTGTACCATGTGCTTTGAAAATTTCGTGAAAGACCTAGTGATAGGTTGTTATCTTTTTCTTATTTCGGGGACAAAGGGTGGGCGGAGCTAGCTGACTGAGAGAGCCGTGTGGCGTGGTATGAGTAGCGTTCGAGACAGCAATACTTGGTAACTCTGACACCCTTGGCTCAGCCCCCACACTACCGGACCTTGATCCTGGAAGTTTCTGAGAGTAAATGAATTTCATATAAAAAGGCGACATGAGGTTTACATAAACAGATAGAGAATCCAGCCTTAAGCTATCGCCATCCCCGCCTCTCTCTCTCTCTGCTCTCTCTGAGTATTTTTTTAAAAGTGTTCAATACCTATAGTGTGTCCTCTAAAAAGTGATTTTGTGCCCGCATATACCGTGTGTAGTGAGTACTTATGAAAATTCTCTTAGAGTTTTTTTAAACAGCCTTGTAGGAAAGTTAGCTATTTGCATTGTGATCTGATTATCTATTTTCATTAAGTATCAAACTTGAATACTGTATTATTCAGATTTAATTTCAAGCTTTTGTATAATCTACATTGCATTATTTCTTTTGTCTTAGTCTAAGGTTTATTCAGATTTGATATTTAAAGTCAAGTAATTATATAATTTCAGATCGTAACATTTTGTCTTAATCTATGTTTTGTTCAGTTTTAATTTTTTTAAGTGATTTATTTTGTTCATATGTAAATTCTTTTCAAAGTGTCGTAATTTATATAAAATATACTCCTTTATCTAAAGAGTGTATTATTCCAATCACCCTGTTTAGAGACATATTTGCTCGTATCCTGTCAAGAAACACAGCAAGTTTTAAATAATTCTTAATAATAATTACCTAGTTTGTTTTGAGTGCACTTAAGAGACCTTTGGATATTCATGGATTTATACATTGCTTTCTGGGAGGTATATAACTGTCTAAGGGTTGGTGTATTAATATTTTAAAGTGAAACAGTTTTATTGTAAAAGCAAACCAGTGAGTTTGGAATTCGAGAGGTTGAGTAACTTACCAGTCATAATATATATATATATATATATATATATATATATATATATATATATATATACTGTATATATATATATATATATATATATATATATATATATATATATATATATATATATATATATATATATATGTATATATATAATATTGTATGTTTGGTTCCAGTCAGGAGCTATAGCATAATATATTTTTTGGTGCCCAGACCCAGGAGCTATAATTGTACAATATATATATATATATATATATATATATATATATATATATATACACACACACACATATATATATATATATATATATATATATATATATATATATATATATATATATATATATATATATATATGTATATACATATATATAAGAAACCATTACTTTTCGTAGTTACTATGGTTTTTAGGAAAACAAAAAGGTCATATTGTTACTAACATGTTCATATCACCCTTTTTTTTTTTTTTAAAGAAAAGAATATATCATACTTTGGGAATAAATAGGGTGTCTTGTAAATTGATGCAACACGACCTTGTGTGTGTATGCAAACTTTGCTGGAAATTGGCAAGCCACTGCATCCATTCTGATCTCTTTTTCCTCTATATATATCGTAATATTTCCTATTTTCATAATAATCTTCTAGACCCTAACTTTAAGTCTTACCTTTGAAAATGGATACGCTCGATGTCTTCCCTAACGTCACATAACACATATCTTTAAAGAAAGGGAATCATGCTCATCCCGCCTTTCCTTATTTACTCTAATGCCAGTACGGCCAAACGAAAGTGAGGACTCTAGACCATGTATCCGATATAGAAAGAGTAAAACATAAGAAGCGAATGGCAATACTGTTGCATGCACTCGTTGATGAAATAAATTTTTTATTTGATTTTCATAATCAATATTACTAGAAATAGGGATGATTTTAAAGATATTAGAGTTTGATGATAAATCAAGTTCTAAAAAATAATAAAAATCACCAAATGAATAACATTTTCCCATTACACTGCAAGATTCCTCTTCGTATTTTGGACAAAATTCTGCCTCCTACTCACTCCTAACAACAATGCATTGCCCTGCCTTATAGTCCTGATATGGCACCTCAACTGCGTTATCCTACGCTCAATGACCCTCACCAGTTTTGGAAACTGAACCCAGGTGACAGCCTTTGACCCAATAGTCGGGCCATTCGTGTAAGCCCCGCCGTTCTGACAGCACCACTAGTCCACAACCAGACAGATCAACTTGGCTCGCCCCAGCATCTCCAACGTGTTCCTTCCAATCCCTGCCTACCAGAAGAGGACAGCAAGCCTACAGCCGGTAACAACGATCCTGTTCAGACCAGAAGGGAGGAACAAAGCAAGGGTGGGGGGGGGGGAGCCTGTCCAGTTCACTAAGGTGCAAACGATCCATTCATCTGCCATATTTGAACAAAGGACTTTTGCAATATTACTGTAAGGAGTGCAGGCAAAACACATGGCCACTTAGTTTCCCCCATCTCAGACTAGATTAGCTTTATATTTTTACTTGAGTTAGGTTTAATGGCTTTTACACATTTCGGGCTGAGTGCGTGGGATTGTGCGTATATATTTTGTTTATAATTTTTGCTCTGAGACTAGTCCAGTCTCTGGTCATGAGACCACGTGTCCAATCCCACTTCAATCATTTACCATTGCAGAAGACCACAAGTCTAAAGTGCCCATATTTCCATTATGGTTTTTGCATTCTAACATTGGTTCAATTATTTGCATTTCTTTTTACCGCAGTTAAGATGTCCAATATTACATTGTAAATTTTGTATAATATTGTAACTAGATTAGGTTAATTATACTTTTTCGTATTCCTACTCCCTTTTTCGACCGATTGCCTATTATGAATATTTAATCTCGGGATAGTATACCTGACATTTGGAAAGGAGTAAGTCTAAGTAACTTGAGAGTGATAGTGTGTTAGCAAGTGACTTAGTATTCATTCTCAGTACTTCGAAGTTAAAGATCCTTATCTTTAACTGATACTTTACTACAATACATCACTGTTCCCTCCATTGCCATTGTCTCAATAATTTCATATCGCAAAATTCCTGTCCAGCATCTCACTGGGGTCCTTAGGATGGAGCCAAAGCAAAGCCTAAGCGTGGGATAGCTTTAGACCTGCCAAAGTTAAAGTAGGCCATCAAATCACTTTTATTTCACGTGTGGAGTTTACAGGCCTCTAGACAGAGTACAGTTTTTTTTCGCCTTTAGAGTGAAGGCTGTGAAATGCATCACCAAAGAATTTACCGGATATTTGTGCCTTTTCTGTGGATCTTTATTGCTTGTTGCAGGGAGACATTCCCGGAGCAACAAATTCCCACACAACAATTAAATAAAAATAGTAATATTTCTCCATATAAGTGGTCCTTCGAACTGGATCCTTTACCTTTGAATTGTGAAGCATTAATGTGATCAATCAGCTTGATTAAGCATACAGGACCTCGCTATACCACTTGAATTCTCACGCACTAGCCAGTCTATCGAATGTGTAAAGCCTAGACTGGAATTGGGAAGAAAGATTTGTTGTCATTATGATCTTTTTGTATCGACCACGAGTTTAAGGAAAGAACTGCATAACAAGGTTAATTTCTTGATTGAAAGCTCTTTACAGTTTGACGTCTGAGCCTCGTTTGTGTGTCGATTCTGTTCACCCATATGTTGTTGCGGGTTCCGTTCATAACCAGAAAGCTCTAAGCTGCTTGAGCTAATGTTTTTGTGTTGTTCAGATGTCCGTGTTTACTGCTCAAGAGTACCGGTGTATATGTTTTGTCTACTAATTTTGTCATTTTAACATTTAATTTTTATTCATTTTGTATCTTGGTTTACCTTCCTTCATGTCATTTACCTTCCCTAACTTTTCTAAATAACGTTCCCCATATGCGTATCACGTGCCCTTGTCCAACAGAGGGAATTGGCACACCGTAATTTCAGTTTTCTTACAAGTAACGTAGAAACATAATTTTCACTAAGTCTGTTTCATTCCACGTGTTTGTTCCGAAATCTTGTTTATAACGCAAAGTAGAGGGTACTCATTTGCTGTTTAAAATACCGTATGTAACTTACTGCGTGTTTTGTTTCATTAACAATGTAATTTTATTTATAACTCCATCATTTATAACTTACAAGCGTGACATTGATTTAAACTTTGTCTCCTGTGTGGGAAAAAATTTGATGCAAGGAGATTTAACTTCATCCTCTGCGTGGGGAAACTTGGCTCGTCCTCTGTGTGAGGAAAATTGTGTTCTTTTTCGTAAGATTTGGTATTTATCCTCCATGTGATAAGATTTTGTGTTTGTCTCCTGCGAGGCGAAAATTGGTCTGTCCTTTGTGTCTAGCCTGTACGAGAGGCAACGTTTATCTCCATTTGAGGAGATTTGGGGCTTATCCTCCATGTGAGGAGATTTTGTTTTACCTTCATATGAGTGAATATATCTCTGTCCGCTCTGTAAGTAAATTCGTTTCTGCTTTTTGTAAGAAGATTTTGTTTTGTCCATTTAGCAATGAGATTTTGTTCTACCTCCGTGTGAGGGAGTTTTCATGTTGTTGGCCTCTACGAGAGAGCAAATTTTTACATTTAAGTAGTTGCCTCGTGCGCCCATTTATTTTTGGAATTGCCTTAGTGCGGCCGCAACTTGGAAATCATGCACACTAACATGGTCAAACTCTTTCAGTTGTTTTAACTTTACATAGATTTTTTTTTTGCCTCATAAGCCCATGTGCTTTTCAATAATGTTTTATGCTCTTCATGAGTAGTTTTTTCCTTAATTTATCACCCTGTGCTCATATAATTCCTTTTAGTAAAGATTCTGTGTAACGTGACCGAGCATCATCTGTTTTGCTGGGCATGTTATGTTTAGATTTTAAAGTACGTTTATTATTTGCATTTATTTTGTCACCAACTGTTTTCCTTCTCGTTATGAGTAACTTTTAATATTTGATTATTGCTAATGTATCTTTGTAAAGTTTTGCGTTCACATACCTCGATTTTGCCATGGAACTGAGATTAACATTTGACTTTTGATTTGCTTTACCGAATCTGTTCATCAAATGTGGTCAATCCAAGATTGTAGACTTCACTTGTAACATAAACAACCCTCCACCACCTAAGGCTTAAACCCTCAGCCCAGAGGAGGGTTACGCTTGGCTTAAGGAACAGGAAATAAAGTTCAAATTTGTTTGTGAGGGCGCAGACTTAGCTCTCCATGCTCTTGCTTCGGGGGATTTTTCGAGCATGGGTCCTAAAGCCGTGGGTCATTTTAAAACTATCATCGGCAAAGGAAGATATGAACTTTGTGATTAAAAAACCTTTTGGAGACGTTATTACAACAATTCCATTGTTAAGTTAAATAATCTTGGACTGGCTGCCTATTCAAGAAAAATTTAAATGGCCTTTAATAGCCTCATGGCTCATCCTGATTTGACCATTAATTCCAGCCAGTGTTATTGGTCGACCACTCCTTCAGTAATGCGCTCCTTTGTAAATCCTATTGACAGTCCCTTAGTTGACCCCTTTAATGTCTCGGCAGTCATGCACAAAGTTCACAATTTTGCATCAGTTCCCCCTCCTGTTCAATATTCACAATTCAGTAGTATGTTGCCAGCATGGCACAAGATTAGTAATTTTACATTAGTCTCTCCTGCTCCGTCCTAATTTCCAAAACCTTAAGTCGTCGCTTAATCAACCTCAAACCCCTTTGGCTGTACCGCCTTTGACAGTGAGTCTGGGAGGAAATGCCTTTCATGGTCTCAACATGAACTCCCTAGAGGTAGCGACAATATCATCCAACCTAACCATGTGCGTGAATGCCAGCAAAAGCCTGTATTGGTAGACTCATCCACGGACCAGTGCTCTCTTTGCCTGATTGTCCTATCCTCAAGCCCATAATTTCAGCTTCAGCCCACGTTATCACTAAAACATCCAAGGCAGAATTTGAAATTCGCTCTCTGAACGAGCCATGTAATAGTAACCTTAAGACTTTAGCATTAGAAAGAATGAACCACACAAAGTTAATCTTAAGACTTTAGCAGTCAGAGCTTAGAGCCTGGTTACGATTCACCTTGTTTGAGGACTGCAGTACTACAAACATTGTAATTTATTATTTTCATTCTGTTGAACATGGTGCCACTATGAGTTTTTATTTTTTTTGCCAAGTCGTACAGCGGCATATTTGGTTCAATCCCTTGCTTTAGCTTTAAAACATAGATCTAATTTTTGCCTTAAAATGGTTTCACATTGTTACTGCAATCACCTTGACATCCTTCAGCTGGTGCTAAATCTAAATATAACTTCATTAAAATATACTGCCAATGCTCCCCTTTCAAATGTTTTTCCGACATCTAAGACTCTCGTGGTCAGAATTACGATGTCCCCATGGACCTAGTTTGTCTCTGTTTATCATTGGAACTAGTTTCAGATAATTATTCATTTTAATGCTGAGTAGGAAGTACCTATCCCCTCTTTGTCACTGTATGGATGCAAAGTATTCTTCACGCCATTCACTTTATTTGTAAAAACTTTTGATGTTAAACATTAGATGGGTTTTGCCCCAATAATTTTGAACCTGTCATTGGCTGGACTTCTTCCTGAACTGGACTATTTATTGGTTGACATTTTGTTTGCTCTATCCTTACCCCTTGGGTGGGAAGAATTGTATTTATTTTAATTTGAATCATATGATTACCCTTTCATCATGTGTTTAAAATTAACACTGCTCATTAACGTATCTTAACGCTTCCTGCATTCACATTCATACATAGCTTTCCCTTGATTGATTTTAAATAACGCTAACATCGTTTTCTTAACTTTACAAGTATGTTTATGTGAAGAACGACTTCAGTCACTTGCTCATCCAGAAGATTTATCTCACGCGTACTAACCGGTAATTTGAAATATATTTGCTGAAACTAACCCCTCTCTCCTATCTTTCTCTCTTTATCCCCAGGTTGTGAAGAATTTTTCTCCACTCTTCTTTCTTTTGTATTTTGGTCTCGCTCCAAATACTGTAGTTACCCGTAAAGCCTCCCACGTTTTCTTTACCGAAAAACAGGTAGCTGTGCAGAATTTAGCTTGTCAATACACCATGGTTGTGACGTCACTGCTTAGGAATGCAGGATAAAAGTCTTACGCCTGCATACATTTTATTCTTATACTATGTGTGTCGAGATAAATTATTATACTGGTTCTGAATATAACTTTAGTACTGCTGACTTATAAACAGCTTTTATATCTCAGTACCTATTCAGGTCTGATTAATTTTAAGATATATACCGATAGCACTAGCCCTTTGCTACTTACTCATTTAAATTATTGATTTTTATTATGCCAGAATAAGTAGTATTACTTTGTATGTATATTCCTTTAGAGCTGCAAGATTTCTCTTCATATTTTGCACAAAATCATGCCTCCTACTCACTACTTACAACAATGCATTGCCCTGCCCTAAAGTCCCGATATGGCACCTCAACAGCGTTATCCTATGCCAAAGACCTTCACCTCTTTTGGAAGCTGAACCCAAGTGACGGCCTTTGACCCAAGAGTCAGCCCTTTCATGCAAGCCCCTCCTTTCTGACAGTACCACTAGTCCACAACAAGACAGATCAACCTGGCTCGCCCCAACTTCTCCAATGTGTTCCTTCTAATCCCTGCCTACTAGAGGAGGGCAGCAAGCCTGCAGCCAGTACCAGCAATCCTGTAGAGACCAGAAGGGGGAACACAGCAAGGGGCGAGCCAGTACAGTTTACTAAGGGGCAAACGATCCATTCATCTGGCATATTTGAACAAGACTTTTCCAGCATTACTGAAAGAAGTACAGGTAAAACATGTGGCCACATAGAGTGCGTGAAATTGTGTGTTTAAATTTTGTTCACAATTTTTGCTTTGAGACTAGTCCAGTCTCAAGTCACGGAACCACATGTCCGACCCCACTTCAACCATTTGCCATTGCAAAAGACCATGAGTTTAAAGCAACCATGTTTTTATTACTGTTTTTGCATTTTTGGATTAGTTCGATTATTTGCCTTTCTTTGTACTGCTGTTAAGATGTCCAATTTCCCAATGTAAATTTTGTATAATAAAGTTACTTGATTATGTTAATTACACTTTTTAATATTTCTACTCCCTTTATCAATTGATTGTCTATTATGAATATTTAATCTCGGTACAGTATACCCGATATATTGAAAGAAGTAAGTCTAAATAAGTTAAGAATTATAGTGTGTTAGTGAGTGACTTGGTATTCATTCTCAGTGCTTTGAAGGTGAAGACCCTTACCTTTAACTTATACTTTGCTAACAATACATCACTACTCCCTCCACTGCCATTGTCTCAATAATTTCTAACATAAAATTCCTGTCCAGCATCTCACTGGGGTTCCTGGGAGGGAGCTGAAATAGAGACTAAGAGTGGGATGGTTTTAGACCTGATAAATCTAAAATAGGCATCAAATTACTTTTACTTCATATGTGAAGTTTTCAGGCCTCCAGACAGAGTACAGTTTTATGCATTTAGAGTGAAGGTTTGTAAACTGCATCACCAAAGAATTTACCAGGGTGTTTGTGCCTTTGATTGTAAGTGCTCCTTTCCTCACATGGGGATCTTTGTTGCTTGTTGTAGGGAGACATTCAGGAACAAGAAGTTCCCAATCAACATTTAGATAGAATAGTAATATATCTCCACATTACTTTTTCAATTGTAAATAATAATTTCATCCGTATTTCACAAATGGGATAATTTTTCCCGGGTTTGATTCCCGCCTTTTTGGGTGGGTTGCATCCCCTTCACTTCGTAACAATGATGGATTTAAGAATGAACATCCGAAAGTCACTCTGAGTTCATTTCCTCTTATTCTAGTATGCAACGACAGCCATCAATATATTGCCAATTTCACATCACTTCCTGAAGACATCTAACTTAGAGTATCTTATGTAAATTTTATTTAGCATGTTTGGCCATTGTGTATGGGGAGTTATATAGGAACGCTAGGTTAGTTACTGTCTCTGCGTTGGGTGAATACCAACAAGAATTAAGGGAAACATAGTTGTTTTCTTAGATAGAAAATAATGAATTGTGGATCACATTCTTTATGGGCTATCTGAAGTATGATTTCACCACATGGATCCTAAATCTTTATTGGCAATATTGGGTCCATAAGCAAGTTTACCTACGTTAGTAGCTGCAAACACTATAACGTTGGTCGATTTCATTAGCCGCATATCATTATGATATAGAATATCATCCTTCACCAAAGATGGGCAATGTAGATGCTTTATCTAGATTTCCAGTCGACATAGCACCAGAAGAGTATGATGATAGTATATTGTTAGTTTCAGTATATGATGTATCTGTTACAAAAAAAGGATATTACACAAAATGCCAAGAAAGACCCAGTGCTTAGTAAGATTTTGGAGAATTTAGTGACAGGTAGGGACTTAAGTGGAAAGGAAGAAAACTGTAAACAATATAAGGATATTTGGCAAGAACTTAGTATAACACAAGGTTGCATCATGATGGAATCAAGAGTAATTATTCCTAGTTCACTAAGGAATAAGGTTTTGTGTGAAATACATGCTGATTACCAAGGCATTGTCAGATCAAAGTCTATAGCAAGGACTTTTGTCTAGTGGTCAGGTGTAGACAGAGATATTGAATTATTTGTAAGAAATTGTATGAATTGTTTAATGCAACAGAACAATCCTCATTTTGCTAGAATACACCCATATGCGTTACCGAAGTATCCATGGCAAAGCGTGCACATAGCTTTTGCAGGTAATTTTTTAGGTTATTTGTTTTTGATAGTTGTAGATGCTTACAGTAAGTGGACAGAAGTAATTCCAATGAAGACAATAACTTCTTATGCAACATAAAAGAATTAATGCAAATTGTTTCTACATATGGTATTCCAGAAAGAGTTGTAATTATTAATGGTACACAGTTTGCCTCACAAGAGTTTAAAGAGTTTTGTAATATAAATGGTAGTATGCATGCATTTTTGCAACGCATCATCCTTCCGTGAATGAAGCTTAAAGATTTGTTCAAACATTTACGCATAACATGAAGTTCAGAAAAGCAAGTGCAAATAACATCTTCTTTCATGCATTATAGTTTTTATTGTCTCATAGAACAACACCGCAGAGCACAAGTGTTACACCATCAAATTTGTTAATGGGGAGGAGGATTAAGAGTAAGTTAGATTTTTTGTATCCTAGTTTGCAGAGTGATTTGGAGTAAAAAGGTTATAAGAAAATAGAACTGCCTCGAAATTTACATTATGACGTTCAAGTGTGTGAAAATATGGCAAAACGTCATATTGACGTTAAATAAAAATCCTGTAAATCATGTTAATGTTACAGATGGAAAATTTTAGCAGCAGTTAGATAAAATGAATCAAATATTAACCAAGATGCTCAAACATCAAATATAGATTCAGAATTTATTCACCTACCAGTACAGGAGGAAGTTAGAGTACTTGTCAATAGGATGAATAGAGGGAAGAGATTAGATTTGTAAAGTTTTTTACAATGTCAAGTTAAGATGGAGGGGACTGTTATGTATTTTGTACCGTAATAACATATGCACTATGTGTATTAAGAGAAATTTTGCACAGTATTGCATTGATAGAACATGTTTGAACGTTATTTACAATTGTAGTAGTGTATGTTATGAAGGATTTAATAATTTTTTAGTTATCTTAAAGATGGGATGTGATTCTTCTTACTTTTGTATTACATTAGGATCCAGTCTTTTAAAAGTGATGCTCATTTGTTACTTTCATATTTTATATACAAGAGTTTGTTTACTTTGATATCGAGTCCTGAGTCATAAGCCACTCAGAGCTGTAGCAGTAATGTAACTTAAGCAGATTAAACAACCTTTATGATACAAACGTATTATTGAATCCCACTAAGAAGAGTTGACGAACATGGGATATTCACAATATTACTTTCACCACTTCCTGGAAGGCACCCTTTCATAATTCGCATGGACCAAATGCCTCTGGTGCCTGCCTTCACTCGAGAGTCCGACGCCTGGTCCGGCCGTCAATGCCGACATCTCTCTGCCATAGCTGAATACAATTGCACCCTTCAACACGTCCCTGGAAAAATTAATCGTGCTGCAGATGCCCTGTCAAGAAACACATCTGTGGCCATTCACTTGGGATTGGATTACAACGTCTTGGCAGAAGCCCAACGAAAAGATCCAGAGTACCAAGATTGTAGGACATCTTGCACATCACTCAGTTGGGAAGATGTTCTCTCAATGATTCCAACGCTACCCTCCTCAATGACGTCAGTACATGTGGACCTCGACCATGACCTGCTCCCATGTGCTAACAAGTGTTTGACTTCATTCATGGCATTTCACATTCCTCGCACCAATCTACTGCATAGCTACTGAAGACGAAGTTCATTTGGCACGGCATTACTAAGGATGCTAAGGATTGGTTCTGCGCCTGTACTTCATGCCAAACTTCAAAAGTACATCCCCACATGGATTCAGGAGTGGACACCATTCTTCAACCTCATCATCGATTTGCCCACATCCCTATCGACGTAGTTGGGCCCCTACCCATATCACAAGAATATCGTTATCTGTTTACCATCACTGACTGCTTGACTCGTTTGTCTAAAGCCATTCCGATGGAAACTGCAACGTCTGCCTCATGTACATCTGCCTCACTCTCAGGATGGATAAGGAGATTTGGTATCCCTGAGCATATTACTTCTGACAAGGGGTAGCACTTCCACCTGTCCATTGTGGACATCATTATAAAACCTCTTAGGAATCACCCTACATCAGTCAACCGCCTACAACCCTGCTGCCAATGGAATGATTGAACACTTTCATCGCACCTTCAATGTCCTGCTGCAAGGACTCCAACTGGTTTACCCAGCTTCCCTGGGTCCTCCTGGGACTAAGGACCATTCCTAGAGATGCCCTGGATATCTCAGCAGCAGAAATGGTATATGGCAACCCCCGCCGAATTTCTTTCCTTCTGCAACCTCCTTCGACAATCTCCAGTACCTACATCATGTTGTAGGAAAATTTACTCCATGTTGCCAGACTTACAAGCCCTCATGTAAGCAACACATACAGATAGATCTTCCTTCGGTGGCGCACATTTTGCTGAGCAACGACACTAGCAAGCCACCGCTAATGCCTCCTTATACGGCCCAATCCTCGTGATTCATCATACGCCAGTAGCTTTCTACATCAATTTCCGTGGCAAAGAAGACTGCCTAAAACCTGCATATCTCCTGCCAGATGACCTGCCTATAGTACGCCTCTCTAGAGCAGGGCACTGTATTTGACATTTATGTCATTCTTAGGGGGGAGCCATATACCGCATGTGTTTCATACATGCTCGTAAACTGTAACGGTTTTTTTTTAATCTGATCAATCACTCTTCCCTGCATTGTTATAGACCAACTTGCATTATCATGCTATTTCATCCTTTTTCATGTTTGAATTTTTGTGAAGTTCTTCCTCACACATCGATGTATATAGACTCTATGATTGTTTAATAAAGATTAGTTGCATTGTCCTGGCCTGTCAATTATCACCTAACTGGTGCCTCCGCACATTCCCCTCCATCATTTCCTTGTGCCTACTCCAAATTTACCTACTGCTGATTCTACTCTCTTCTTTTGACCTACTTTAGCATATTTCTTCCTCAGTATGGGATGTTGTTGGTGCCTACGTTTGAATGATTTTCATTTTATACTTCTCATTTAGTTAGATAATTAATCATGCAATTCTATCACTAGTACTACAAAATTCTTCCATATTACCTGTGAGATTTTTTTTAAAATAGAAAAACCCCACTCCATTTTCTTTGTTCCTTTCATGTCCTCTGAAGCAAAATATATGCCCTCCTTTAGTTTTATATAAGATTCCCTAGTTCCTTTGATTTTACACAATCCTATTATATCCTAATTCATTTATTTCAGCTCTTCTAGTTACGCAGCAAAATCTTCTTCCCTAGACAGGGTCCTGATGTCGTACACCATGAGGTTCAGTACCAAAGGTGGCCTGTTCTAGTCCTGAGATTTTTAGCACCCCTTGCAGTGGGATGTAGCTGCCCGCCACCATAAAAGAAACACTTTATTGGACAACCCAGGAACATTAGTGGTGGACTATCCTTAAATCTGCACTCTTTGGAGTAGATACAACAGTTTCTCCTTTACTTAATCCAGTGCCTCTGTCACTCTCTGTCTAAAGGAAAAGGTAACCCTTTTGGCTGATGTGTTTGACAGTAAGCAGAGTATTGAAAAACTTGGTCTTCCTCATCCCTGTTTTCCTGAGGCTAAACTATTTTAGTTTTTCGATCTTATGAAATTAAAGCTCTCTTGATGGATCTTGATGCTCATGGTGCTATAGGCCCAAATGGTAATTTTTCTTGGTTTTCTATAAAAACTGCACATTTCTTAGTTCCAAAGTTATCTGTTTTGCACAACTTAGCAAGAAGATGAGCTTTTAGCACTTGTTGGACTATTAGTAATGTTTCTCCACTATGTAAATGTGTTTGTTGTAGCTCAAGTCTAACTGATTACCGCCCAATTTCCATAACACACATATTATATAAAGTTTTTTAGCGTTTTGTGGCAACACATCTAAATAGCTTTGCGGAAGGCAATCATCAGTTTCCTACAATGTTGAAAAAAAAAAACTGTAATTTTAATCAGAAATTCTCCGTAAAAATATGCTGCTCTCAACCATATTTTTGTAAAATACAGGTGACAGTAATTTTACCCTAATTCTTTATTATCTTTTACGGGTTGGTGTCCATAATATCACTCCTTTGAGTCAATTTATCCTTTTTTAAAACGGTAAATGCCTGGAAACATTTATTATGATTTATTTTACGGCAATTTTTTAACAGTGTAGTTTACAATTAGGCTTTCGTAAAGGCCCTGGAGGATGTGATGCCCTTCTAACAATATCCAATGTTGTACAAAAATCCCTTCATTATGGTCAGGAAGTGCGTATGATTGGCTTTCATTTTAGTGCTGCCTTTGACCTTGTTAACCATAAGGACCTTGTTTTCAAACTCAAAACAGTTGGGAGTGGGTGGGTCTTTTCTTAGTATCATTACTGAATTTCTAAGTAATAGGTCGCCAAGAGTTTGTGTTGATGAGCACCATAGTGATTATAGGAATGTAATACCTGGTGTTTCTCAAGGTAGTGTTCTTGGCCCATTTACTTTTCAAACTATATACATATGACATGTGGTTTGGCTTAGAAAACAAGCTCGTTGCTTGACGGTATTCTTTTTGCTCATGGAGGTGGATCTAAGGTTGCTGAATCCCTTAATAAGTACCTAGCCAAAATTAGTGCATTGTGCAAATTACGGGATATGAAGTTGAATCCTAACAGAACTCAAAGTATGATTGTAAGTACAGTAGGTCAAGGACAATTTCTCCTCAACATCCTTCATCCGGATCACAGCATTGATAATGTTTTTTTTTTCTTTTCATCTCTGCATAACTCTTAAAATTTTAGGTGTAATTCTCGACAGCGAGTTTACTTTTGAGAAACACACTAAGTCTGTGTCTTCTTCAATTGCACAAAAAATGGCTTATTGAGAAAGTCTTGTAAGATTTACGTTGGTCAATCTATTTTGAAGAAGTGTTTTAATTTTTTCATTCTACTTTGTTTTGAGTATTTTTCTCATGTCTGGTCTTCAGCTGATGATTCTCATCTCAATTTGTTGGACAAGAACTTACGGTCTATTAGATTTCTTTTTTCTGGTCCAGATATTAATCTCTGGCACTGTTGTTCAATTAGTTTGTTATGCATGTTGCATAAGATTTTTTCCTAATTCTGACTATCCATTGCATTCAGTACTTCCCAAGCAACACCATCCTGTTAGTAATACTGGTATGCAGCTAATTTTAGTAGCCATGCCTTTTCCATCACCAGGCTCAATACTACATAGTATTCTAGAAGTTTCATACCAGCTTTGACCAAGCTATGAAATGAGCTTCTTGATCGGGTAGTTGAATTAGTGGAACTTTAAAAGTTCAAACTTGCAGCAAATGTTTTCATGTTGAACAGGCTGACACGAGTCCTTTTATAGTTTATACATGAAAGATCTGTTTCAATGCTGTTACTATTCTTAAAATATTTTGTTTTAATTGTTTAATACTTCTTATATAGTTTATTTATTTCCTTTCCTCACTGGGCTATTTTCCCCTGTTGAAGCCCTTAGGCTTATAGCATACTGCATTTCCAACAAGGAGGGGAGATCTGTCTCTAAATACACAAATGCCCAGTTTCTAGTTTATTTAAGAGGTAGTGTGGTTGTAACGCCAGAATCAACATGCAGTCTCGTAAGGGAGCAGTAGGTGGGAGGACCTTTCACCCGAGTAGATAGTTTATACTGCAAATACATTTATATCCATCTTTATGTTTATATTTCCATATGTTGTAGAGGATCAACTTTTTTATTTATTTTTATTATTTGTTTTTATTATTTTTTTTTTTTTTATGTGACGCAGTTCCAGTAGGCCCTGCTGCTTCCTCCGGTGCCTTAGATGACCGCGGAGGTAGCAGCAGTAGGGGACTCAGCATTATGAAGCTTCATCTGTGGTGGAAATGTGGGAGGTTGGGCTGTGGCACCCTAGCAGTACCAGCTGAACTCGGTTGAGTCCCTGGTTAGGCTGAAGGAACGTAGAGAGTAGAGGTCCCCTTTTTTGTTTTGTTTCATTGTTGGTGTCGGCTACCCCCCAAAATTGGGGGAAGTGCCTGGGTATATGTATTATTTTTTTATTTGATAATCCTTGAGAGAGAGAGAGAGAGAGAGAGAGAGAGAGAGAGAGAGAGAGAGAGAGAGAGAGAGAGAGAGAGAGAGAGAGAGAGAGTTAGTGTAATGTTTGTATGTAGTAAGAAAGACTGTTGGTATAGTTGAAGTTGATGTTTACTTTTTTGTAGCAGGTTTAGACAAATAGTGAATGTCTTTGACGAATGTTTGTTTGATTGATTGCAGGCAGAGCCAGTTGTGTTTGCGAATGCTGGATTCGTCTTCAATTTTTCCAACCAGCTCGGAAATATATTGATTTATTTCAACAGTAAGTACAATGTTTTTTATTTTTAAAATGGCTGTGAATGAAAGAATTCATTATCATTTATCTTTGATTATAGTGCGAAAGATTAGCTAGCTAGGAATGTCCATAAGTGTTTATTTTCTTGATTCACTGGAGGCCACAATTCCTCCTTTGGAATTCACTTTTGTTTCTTCTTTTATTCGCAGAGATGTTGGGTCCGTGGAATGTTGTTTGCTTCCCGCCTATGTAGACAAATTGGTGATGATGACCATTACGTTTAAAGATAATGGAATAGATTGCTCTTAGAGAATCCTTGACGATTGATGACCCGTCCTGTATGATAAAACGTTACTCTTGTTTGCGATGATGATGATGATGATAATAGTGATGACCATCACAAAGTGACTGCATACTGAATACTGAGGAGGTTGTTTAATTTGCCACAGATTAGTACCAAAAAGGATTGTTCGGCTTGTGTGTTGTTGACGGTCTCCACACACACACACACACACATATCTATCTATCTATCTATCTATCTATATATATATATATATATATATATATATATATATATATATATATATATATATATATATATATATATATATATGTATATATGAAAAGCTGAGATACAAAAAAGCATGATTTTGAAAAGGTAGAAGTTACACTGACCAAATTATCATTTTGAGATATGTTGAACAGTAATGCGTAGAATATAGAAATCCCCTTTTGATGGTAATTGTGGACTATGAAAAAGCCTTTGATAGTGTGACCAGCCAATTTTGTGGAGAATCCTGCGATATTATGGAATTCCTCTTAAATATGTAAATTTGATTAAGTCCGTTCATGAGCATAGCAAGTGCAAAGTTAATGTTGATGGAGTCTTATCAAGTGAGTTTCCAGTGAACAGCGGAGT
>NW_027168704.1:592500-602500 GCF_036898095.1 Palaemon carinicauda
CTAGGTTTAGTTTTGGTTGAAGTTTTTCTATGTAAAAAGTTTCTAATAATCTTAGCTCGGTCTCAAATCGAGCTTTACATATAATGCTAAAATCAAGATGATTAAAATTGGTGTTACACACTCCGTGGCAATGATCTCTTATAGAGGAATGAGAAGGCTTACCCAGCGGTAAAAGGGTCCTTGAACTAATGCCTCTATGTTCAAAGGTTCTGGTAGACAACAGTTTTGTCGAACTACCTACATATTCCGAACTACACTTCGGACACACAAATTTATAAACAACCATAGAACATAGTTCGCTAGATAACGACTCCTTGGACTTGAGCAAATTGCCTATCTTAAAATTATTGAAAAATACCATTCTAATATTTATATTTTTGAAGTAAGTTTTCGTTATGTGCTTAATTTTCCTTTCTATTATAGTATTGATTTTGTTCGATATGTAAGGAAATCGAAAATATATAATGTCTTTTACTTCACAAATTTGGTTGTCAACGTTATTGATTTTGTTAAGAAAAATTTGTACTTTTTTGTAAAATAAATTATCCTGGTAACCATTGTTGTTGAAGAATTCCTTTAAGAATGTAATTTCTTTATGAACGTTAAAGTAATTTGATGAAAGTTTATATGCTCTATTAATGAGAGTATTAATACTGTTCATTTTATATCTTAAATTACACTCACTTGAAAAATTTAAACCAAGACCAGTAAAAGTGGGCTCTCTATAAACTTCCATATGTATTTTAAGGTCAGAAGTTTTAGTGACTAGTACGTCCAAAAAGGGCATTTTACCTTCGTTTTCTTCTTCCATGGTGAACTTGATATTACTGTGTTGAGAATTTAAATAATTAAAAAATTTGATTGCGTCATTTTTTTGCTTAAAAATAATAAATGTGTCATCCACATACCTTCTATACAACACAGGCTTAAAATTTAAAGGACAATTTTCTAACCATTCAGTCTCGTGAAAACATAAGAAAATATTAGCCAAAGTTGCCGAAATAGGATTCCCCATAGCTAGTCCATCTTTTTGTTTGTAATACTCTTTGTTAAAAATAAAAAATGAATCTTGAACAATAATGTTTAATATATCAATAAATTTAGATTTACTCAGGTTACTAAAGTTGTTATTATCCTTGTACATTTCATTTGCTACGATTTCAATAACTTCTTTTGTGGGAATATTTGTATATAAGCTTTCGATGTCAAAGCTTGCCATATAATAATTATTTTTTAGTCTAAAATTTTTTATAGTATCAAAAAATGCATATGAATTTTCCAAGGTATATTCATTCTTTGCCCATTCTTCTATATTAGGAATCATAAACTTTGCTAAACTAAAATTTGGTGTATTGATTGACGATAGCACTGGTCTTAAAGGAATATTCTCTATGTATTTTTGGCAAACCATATAAGATACCAGGATTGCGACCCGAAGCATACAAATGTTTATACTCTTCATCTGTTGTATGTTAGTAGTAGTCTGTTAACCTTGTCTTCTAGGAGAAGAGTATTTTTGAAAGGGTCTTTTTTACTTTTTTTAAATTGCAATGGATTGTTAAGAATATTCATCATTTTCTCTACATAATCACTTTTATTCATGATGGTAATACCTTTCCCTTTGTCTGGTTTAGAAAATATAATGTCTTTGTTTTCACTTAGATTTCTTAGTATTTTTATGTCATTTTGATCAAACAATGGTACCTGGATTTCTTTCTTGTATTCTTCTAATATACTACTGAATAGGTCTTGCATTTCTTTATAGACAGCTTCTTTATCAGAACAGTTGTCGTTGTTTAGTCTGTTTACTTTATTTGCAAATATTTCCAAACTTACTTTCATTTTAATATGATCGAGTTTTGGTTTGAGGCAATGGTCTAGTCCAAAGGATAATAGGTATTTTTCTCTTTTTTTTTAGTTGGTAGTTAGAGAGGTTGTACACGACTTTATTGCCATTACAAGATGGTGGTTTATAGAAACCGCCTAGTTTAAAAAGTTTTTTTAGCATGGGTTAGACATACTTTGTTTTTATAAAGTTCACAGTCCTTATGGATACAATGTAAAATATGGTTAAAATCTAAAAATGAAATTTGTCTCTTAATACTATCGTGACATGATAATAAATCTTGATACAGCTTGGTGTCGTTTTTCTTGTTTTGTCGAAGTTCATTCTCGATTAAGAAACTCTGCCAATCTTTGTAGAATCGTCTTCGCTGTAGCTGCCGCCTGTACAACTTAAACTGTACAAATTTTGGTATGCAGCCATACTGAAGACATCTTTCCAGAAATAAAATATCAAGTTTGTTTTTCTCCCATCTCTGAAGACTTTTTTCCCATCTTCTTACGCCTCGTAGTGCTTCCTGTCCATATCTTCTTAAAATGGTAGTTCTGTAATTCTCTGACGAGGGGAAACGCAGTTTAATGAGGAACTGTAGTGCAAGCACAAATTGAAACATCATCTTCATCCAATCACCTTTATTACAACGTTTCGGACAATTCGTCCATCATCAGGTTCTGTAATGTTAAAAACATACATTGATACAAACAATAAAAAACATTGGTAAAAGACATGAGAAAAATAAGATAATTTAAAATTATAAATAGTACTTAAAACACTTTTTTGCTGAAAGCAGTTATATCTAGGTTTAGTTTTGGTTGAAGTTTTTCTATGTAAAAAGTTTCTAATAATCTTAGCTCGGTCTCAAATCGAGCTTTACATATAATGCTAAAATCAAGATGATTAAAATTGGTGTTACACACTCCGTGGCAATGATCTCTTATAGAGGAATGAGAAGGCTTACCCAGCGGTAAAAGGGTCCTTGAACTAATGCCTCTATGTTCAAAGGTTCTGGTAGACAACAGTTTTGTCGAACTACCTACATATTCCGAACTACACTTCGGACACACAAATTTATAAACAACCATAGAACATAGTTCGCTAGATAACGACTCCTTGGACTTGAGCAAATTGCCTATCTTAAAATTATTGAAAAATACCATTCTAATATTTATATTTTTGAAGTAGGTTTTCGTTATGTGCTTAATTTTCCTTTCTATTATAGTATTGATTTTGTTCGATATGTAAGGAAATCGAAAATATATAATGTCTTTTACTTCACAAATTTGGTTGTCAACGTTATTGATTTTGTTAAGAAAAATTTGTAATTTTTTGTAAAATAAATTATCCTGGTAACCATTGTTGTTTTTAGACTAAAAAATAATTATTATATGGCAAGCTTTGACATCGAAAGCTTATATACAAATATTCCCACAAAAGAAGTTATTGAAATCGTAGCAAATGAAATGTACAAGGATAATAACAACTTTAGAAACCTGAGTAAATTTAAATTTATTGATATATTAAACATTATTGTTCAAGATTCATTTTTTATTTTTAACAAAGAGTATTACAAAAAAAAAGATGGACTAGCTATGGGGAATCCTATTTCGGCAACTTTGGCCAATATTTTCTTATGTTTTCACGAGACTGAATGGTTGGAAAATTGTCCTTTAAATTTTAAGCCTGTGTTGTATAGAAGGTATGTGGATGACACATTTATTATTTTTAAGCAAAAAAATGACGCAATCAAATTTTTTAATTATTTAAATTCTCAACACAGTAATATCAAGTTCACCATGGAAGAAGAAAACGAAGGTAAAATGCCCTTTTTGGACGTACTAGTCACTAAAACTTCTGACCTTAAAATACATATGGAAGTTTATAGAGAGCCCACTTTTACTGGTCTTGGTTTAAATTTTTCAAGTGAGTGTAATTTAAGATATAAAATGAACAGTATTAATACTCTCATTAATAGAGCATATAAACTTTCATCAAATTACTTTAACGTTCATAAAGAAATTACATTCTTAAAGGAATTCTTCAACAACAATGGTTACCAGGATAATTTATTTTACAAAAAAGTACAAATTTTTCTTAACAAAATCAATAACGTTGACAACCAAATTTGTGAAGTAAAAGACATTATATATTTTCGATTTCCTTACATATCGAACAAAATCAATACTATAATAGAAAGGAAAATTAAGCACATAACGAAAACTTACTTCAAAAATATAAATATTAGAATGGTATTTTTCAATAATTTTAAGATAGGCAATTTGCTCAAGTCCAAGGAGTCGTTATCTAGCGAACTATGTTCTATGGTTGTTTATAAATTTGTGTGTCCGAAGTGTAGTTCGGAATATGTAGGTAGTTCGACAAAACTGTTGTCTACCAGAACCTTTGAACATAGAGGCATTAGTTCAAGGACCCTTTTACCGCTGGGTAAGCCTTCTCATTCCTCTATAAGAGATCATTGCCACGGAGTGTGTAACACCAATTTTAATCATCTTGATTTTAGCATTATATGTAAAGCTCGGTTTGAGACCGAGCTAAGATTATTAGAAACTTTTTACATAGAAAAACTTCAACCAAAACTAAACCTAGATAACTCTGCTTTCAGCAAAAAAGTGTTTTAAGTACTATTTATAATTTTAAATTATCTTATTTTTCTCATGTCTTTTATATATATATATGTATATATATATATATATATATATATATACATATATATATATATATATATATATATATATATATATATATATATATATATATATATATACAGTATATATATATATGTGTGTGTGTAGACATATATATATATATATATATATATATATATATATATATATATATATATATATATATATATACATACATATACATATATATATACATATTCAAATAAGCCATATATATTTTTGATACATTAATGTCTGGATTCTCTTAACGACCTCGGGATCAGAGCCCCAGGCGAAATCACACAAAGACAAGAGCTTGGGTCCGGCCGGGAATCGAACCCTGGTCGGCAAGCTTGTATAGACAGTGACTAAGCCACTTGGCCAAGTGGCTTAGTCACTGTCTATACAAGCTTGCCGACCAGGGTTCGATTCCCGGCCGGACCCAAGCTCTTGTCTTTGTGTGATTTCGCCTGGGGCTCTGATCCCGAGGTCGTTAAGAGAATCCAGACATTAATGTATCAAAAATATATATGGCTTATTTGAATATGAAAAACACGTCTAAATGTGCAAAATTTATCATATATACATATATATTTATATATCTATATATATACATATATATATATATATAGATATGTATGTATATGTGAGTGTGTGTATATATATCTATCTATCTATCTATATATATATATATACATATATATATATATATATATATATATATATATATATATATATATATATATATTATATATATATACATGTGTGTGTGTGTGTGTGTGTAAATTTTTCATCCCAGTTTGGGTCCATTTGGCCGATGGTTAATCTTAGGACACCCAAGACCTTTCAGTTTGTCCTTTCTACTAGACCATGATGTTGACTTTCTTGACCTTGAACCTTTCGCACATATATTCTAGCAGGCTATTATTGAATTCAGTTCCGTTATCGGAGATTGAAATTCTAGCTGCTGTATATCTACATATAATCTTATCGAACATCACCTCAGCGCATTCCTTAGCTGTCTTCGTTTTGAGCGGGATTAATTCCACGAACCTTGTTAGTGCGTCGATGCATACTAGAATGTTCTTATTCTCACGAATCCATGAATGAATGGTGTTATCTCATCCTGTAATTAGATCTAGTATTTCTTTCAAAGCGACTGCTTGGTATGGGACGAGATCCAATTGGAACCGGTACTTTTGCTTGACCTTTTCACAGTCTTAGATGTAAGCTGTAACATCATTAACTAAATTTTTCCAATAATATCGTGAAAAATTTTTCGTCACTCTTCTTCCTTCCTTAAGTATTTTGGTTCCGCTCCCAATATTATAGTCACCCCTAAATCTTTCGCTCCCATAATTTATGTTTTCTGTGCTGAAACACAGTGAGACTGTGCTAATTTAAACAGTTGACAACACTGTATGACATATTCATGACGTCACCGCATAGGAACTCAAAACAAAAGCCGTTCGCTGGCGTGTGATGGTTCTTTCCCTAAAACTACGTGTGTCAAAATAAGTTATTATTCTGGTTTTTAATATAATTTTAGTACTGCTGACTTATAAGCGGATTATTTCATCTCTCAGAACTTATTCAGGTTTCCTTGATTTTAAGATGAAGGCCCATAGATTTTAAGTTAGGTTAGGTTAGGTTTGTTTAGGTCTCAGTGTTAACTTACCTCTCTTAGATAGTTGTTGTAGTCCACAACTACGTCATGGCTAATACTCAGTTTGTCATTGTAGAATTTTATGTTTGCGTATTCCTTTGTCCATGCATAGATGAATTCAATGATTTTATTCATGTGCAAAGTAGTTTTTCTAGCCACGTTTTTTGTGTGTAATTTTACTTCTTCCCGGCAACGACCCTTGTGGCATCTCCAGGAAGACCTCTTGTAATCTATGGTCATTGGATGGTGTTTCTGGCACAATTTCTCTTTCGGTATTATTCTGTGGGTCTGCAGAAAGTTGACAGTCCTTTCAATGTATTAGAAGTGTTCCCAAAACCACTTTAGGCTATATTCGTTGCTAGCCATATTATCTGAGGAAAAAAGGAAAATTAAGTTTCTTAACAAATGCATAGGAAATAACCATCTTTAACTGGCAATAACTTTTTTATTTTTCCTTTCTTGAAAAAAACTCATTTTCAGAAAGAGCATAAAAAACTGCATTAGAATAGTGTATTTTGGTTTCATAGTTTTTTCCGGCAGTGAAACCGAAAAGATCCGCACTTGTAAGAAATAAGAATTAAAAAGACCATAGGAATCAGCCTTTCCCTCAACCTCCACTACAAATGAAGATCCGTCCCTCTCCAATGTCAAGTGACAATTTAAATTCAAGACTAGGCTTAGAATATTAGCCTATGCCTATGAGGTACACAGTATTAGCCTATGCCAAGCTTTGGTTTGTTATAGATAGGCTAGCCAGGAATAAGTTGATTGTCCTAAATTGAATGGTAGCCTCCGAATGTAAGTCAGGACAATTGACGACGGTAAGAGTAGGTTGGCCAGGGCACCAGCCACCCGTTGAGATACTACCGCTAGAGAGTTATGGGGTCCTTTGACTGGCCAGATAGTACTACATTGGATCCTTCTCTCTGGTTACGGTTCATTTTCCATTTGCCTACACGTACACCGAATAGTCTGACCTATTCTTTACAGATTCTCCTCTGTACTCATACATTTGACAAGACTGGGATTACCAAACAATATTTTTTTTTTTCAACCAAAGGGTTAACTACTGCACTGTAACTGTTCTGTAGCCACTTTTTTCTTGGTAAGGGCAGAAGACACTTTTTAGGTATGGTAAGCAGCTCTTCCAGGAGAAGGACACTCCAAAATCATCATGGGTAGTGCCATAGCCTCTGTACCATGGTCTTCCACTGTCTTGGGTTAGCGTTCTCTTGCTTGAGGGTACACTCGGGCACACTATTCTATGTGGAGAATTGTTTTTTTATAATTGATTAAATGTTTGAGTCGGAACTTAGTTAGTCCAGGAAAGTCTCCCTATGTCAGTTACTAAAAGATCAACAGGGGAGGATAATGAGCACTTACTCTCGGGGCACAAACACCCTGCTAATAACTTTACTGGCACAGTTCACTAACCCTCACTCTTAAATAAAAAAAGGGTGAATTTTACTCAGTCCAGAGGCCGGAGAACTCCACACGTGAAAATAAAAGTAATTTAATGGCCTACTCTAGCTTTGTCAGGTGTATAGTCATCTTCTCTCTTAGGCTCTGTTTCGGCTCCGTCCCAGTGACCCCAGTGAGATGCTGGACAGGAATCTTACGTTAAGTAATTAGAGACAATAAGAAGAATGGGAGCAGTGATGTAAAGTAGAGTTATGTTTAAAGGTATGGATCTTTACCTTCGAAGCAGATATTCAATAATAAGTCGCTCGCTAACAAACCCTTTTTCAAGTTACTTACTCCTTTTAAAATATTGGGTATATTGTCCCGAGATTAAATACTGTATTCATAAGTCACAATGAAATAAATGGAGTAGTAGAAATACGACGAGGTTTAATTAACCTAATCTTGATTTATTATACAAATTTACATTAAAAGAAATGGACTGCTGAAAAAAACACAAAAATGGTATTAAAATAAAAAGCAATTCAAAATAATAAAAATAGTTACTTAGACCCGTGGTCTTCTACAATGATCAATAATCAAAATTGGGTTGGACACGTGGCCCATGTGACCCAGAGACTGTGCTAGTCTTGAAAGCAAAAAATTATATGAAAAAAATATACACACACAATCCCACCGCACATAGTCTCTCTCTCTCTCTCTCTCTCTCTCTCTCTCTCTCTCTCTCTCTCTCTCTCTCTCTCTCTCTCTCTCTCAAGGATTTGGCAAATAAAAAATGATAAAAACATATAATAAAAATAAATAAAAAAGTTGATCCTCTACAACATATGGAAATAGAAACATAAAGATAGATATAAATGTATTTGCAGTATAAACTATCTACTCCGGGTGAAAGGTCCTCCCACCTACTGCTCCATTACGAAACTGCAGGTTGATTCTGGCGTTACAACCACACCACCACTTAAACTAGAGACTGGTCATTTCTGTATTTAGAGACAGATCCCCAGTGGCGCAGCTAGAAGTTTGTCAATGGGTGGGCACCAAAGGGGCACAGCTAAGTATGGGAGGGCACAAGGCTATCGGAGCGAGCCCATATATGCCGAAGGATTTTGAAACCATATGAGAAAGGTATTAGGGCATATTCTGAGATTCTGGTAATCAGTCATTATACAGGTATCTGTGATTCTATTACATTCAGGTTCATTATTATCATATTTAATTACCAAATTGGTAGAATTACAGATATGAAACTTAAAAACGTAATGTGAGCTATGCAAAACGCATTGATTCATGTGCGAATAAAAATTGTAAAGTATAATCATGGAAATACATGAAGAAAATAACTTTCATGAATTATCATGCAATAGGTGCTCTTGATCAAAAATGAAAAATGATGAATGAAATTACACACACACACACACACACACACACTCACACATATATATATATATATAAATATATATATATATATATATATATATATATATGTATGTATATATATATATATATATATATATATATATATATATATATATATATATATATATACATACATATATATATATATATATATATATATATATATATATATATATATATTGAAAGTAACAAAATAAAAAAAAATGCTTGTTTATACATTGTATGTGATGAAGCGACAGACTACTGCGATACACCTCCCTTTTACAATATTCTCCTATTCCTGTGATTTTCTGTAAACCTATCTATAAAATTCCTCCATATCCAGTCTTTTAAATTTTCGGTAAGTCTAACAATGATTTGGGCCTTCCAGTGTCACTTATGCTTTTGTAACGTCTTTCTAGCATGCGTTTTGCAGAGAACAGCTTATGTTTGAGATCATCAGTGTCAGCATAATAGACATGAATAAGCCAAGACAATTTCTCAAAAGATAAGAACTCCGTACTTTGTGAGTTAAGTGGCTGTGATGTTCTTCATTTCTTACAATTTATGAGGTACGATAGGGTAGAAAAGTGGATTCGTGCTGAATCCTTAACAATGAAGTCAAAGTGTGTGCTTCTTGGCTGTTTTCCAATAGAATCACCAACAACAAACTCATGCCATTTTGTAGATTTTCAACGTTTCCTTGATGGTCTACACTCTGAAGTATCAAAACAAAGAGCTGTTGAACTCTTCTCCACCTCATCCCACAAAGCACCAAAACAAGAGGGACCAGAACCCATCTCTACAAGCTGAACTGTTACAGTTTCAATTAATTATACAGCTTTTGCCAAGTCAATGTTAGTTGACTGTAGTAAATTTAATATAAGATGAACCTATTTCTGAAAGAGTAAGCACATTGTAATTAGCTCAAAATAATTCTTAATCGAATGTGATTAAGATGAAACAGGGAAATAATTATATTGCTAAATG